>NC_092248.1:24764001-24984133 GCF_036320965.1 Panulirus ornatus | reverse complement strand
AGTATTCCTGGTAAATTATATGGGCGGGTATTGATTGAGAGGGTGAAGGCATGTATAGGGCATCAGACTGGGGAAGAACAGTGTAGTTTCAGAAGTGGTAGAAGATGTGTGGATCAGGTGTTTGCTTTGAAGAATGTATGTGAGACATACTTATAAAAGCAAATAGATTTGTATGTAGCATTTATGGATCTGGAGAAGGCATGTGATAGAGTTGATAGAGATGCTCTGTGGAAGGTATTAAGAATATTTGGTGTGGGAGGCAAATTGTTAAAAGCAGTGAAAAGTTTTTATTCAGGATGTAAGGCATGTGCACGTGTAGGAAGAGAGGAAAGTGACTGGTTCTAAAATGAATAAAAGGTTTTCGGCAGGGGTTTTGATGTCTCCATGGTTGTTTAATTTGTTTATGGATGGGGTTGTTAGGGAGGTGAATGCAAGAGTTTTGGAAAGAG
Organism: Panulirus ornatus; assembly: GCF_036320965.1. Lineage (NCBI taxonomy): Eukaryota > Metazoa > Arthropoda > Malacostraca > Decapoda > Palinuridae > Panulirus > Panulirus ornatus. The sequence continues at coordinate 24,983,684 of NC_092248.1, read as the reverse complement.
GGGCAAGTATGAAGTCTGTTGGGGATGAGAGAGCTTTGGAAGTGAGTCAATTGTTGTTCGCTGATGATACAGCTCTGGTGGCTGATTCATGTGAGAAACTGCAGAAGCTGGTGACTGAGTTTGGTAAAGTCTGTGAAAGAAGAAAATTAAGAGTAAATTTGAATTAGAGAAAGGTTATTAGGTATAGTAGGGTTGAGGGTCAAGTCAACTGGGAGGTAAGTTTGAATGGAGAAAAACTGAAGGAAGTAAAGTGTTTTAGATATCTGGCAGTGGATCTGGCAGCAGATGGAACCTTGGAAGCGGAAGTGAATCATAGGGTGGGGGAGGCACCGAAAATTCTTGGAGCCTTGAAGAATGTTTGGAAGTCGAGAACATTATCTCGGAAAGCAAAAATTGGTATGTTTGAAGGAATAGTGGCTCCAACAATGTTGTATGGTTGCGAGGCGTGGGCTATGGATAGAGTTGTGCGCAGGAGTGTGGATGTGTTTAAAATGAGATGTTTGAGGATAATATGTGGTGTGAGGTAGTTTGATCGAGTAAGTAATGTAAGGGTAAGAGAGATGTGTGGAAATAAAAAGAGTGTGGTTCAGTGAGCAGAAGAGGGTGTTTTGAAATGGTTTGGTCAAATGGAGAGAATGAGTGAGGAAAGATAGACCAATAGGATATATATATATATATATATATATATATATATATATATATATATATATATATATATATATATAGGGAGGTGAATGCAAGAGTTTTGGAAAGAGGGGTAAGTATGAAGTCTGTTGGGGATGAGAGAGCTTGGGAAGTGAGTGAGTTGTTGTTCGTTGATGATACAGCGCTGGTGGCTGATTCATGTGAAAAACTGCAGAAGCTGGTGACTGAGTTTGGTAAAGTGTGTGAAAGAAGAAAGTTAAGAGTAAATCTGAATAAGAGCAAGGTTATTAAGTACAGTAGGTTTGAGGGTCAAGTCAATTGGGAGGTAAGTTTGAATGGAGAAAAACTGGAAGAAGTAAAGTGTTTTAGATATCTGGGAGTGGATCTGGCAGCGGATGGAACCATGGAAGCGGAAGTGGATCATAGGGTGGGGGAGGGGGCGAAAATTCTGGGAGCCTTGAAGAATGTGTGGAAGTCGAGAACATTATCTCGGAAAGCAAAAATGGGTATGTTTGAAGGAATAGTGGTTCCAACAATGTTGTGTGGTTGCGAGACGTGGGCTATGGATAGAGTTGTGCGCAGGAGGATGGATGTGCTGGAAATGAGATGTTTGAGGACAATGTGTGGTGTGAGGTGGTTTGATCGAGTAAGTAACGTAAGGGTAGGAGAGATGTGTGGAAATAAAAAGAGCGTGGTTGAGAGAGCAGAAGAGGGTGTTTTGAAATGGTTTGGGCACATGGAGAGAATGAGTGAGGAAAGATTGACCAAGAGGATATATGTGTCGGAGGTGGAGGGAACAAGGAGAAGAGGGAGACCAAATTGGAGGTGGAAAGATGGAGTGAAAAGGATTTTGTGTGATCGGGGCCTGAACATGCAGGAGGGTGAAAGGAGGGCAAGGAATAGAGTGAATTGGAGCGATGTGGTATACAGGGGTTGACGTGCTGTCAGTGGATTGAATCAAGGCATGTGAAGCGTCCGGGGTAAACCATGGAAAGCTGTGTAGGTATGTATATTTCCGTGTGTGGACGTGTGTATGTACATGTGTATGGGGGGGGTTGGGCCATTTCTTTCGTCTGTTTTCTTGCGCTACCTCGCAAACGCGGGAGACAGCGACAAAGTATTAAAAAAAAAAAAAAAAAAAAAAAAAAAATTATATATATATATATATATATATATATATATATATATATATATATATATATATATATATATATATATATATATCTATATATATGGGTTCTCAGAAGAGTGAATGTTGGGGTGAAGAGGGTGGTGAGAGTAAGTGAGCTTGGGAAGGAGACTTGTGTGAGGAAGTACCAGGTGAGACTGAGTACAGAATGGAAAAAGTTGAGAACAATGGAAGTAAGGGGAGTGGGGGAGGAATGGGATGTATGTAGGGAATCAGTGATGGATTGCGCAAAAGATGCTCGTGGCATGAGAAGAGTGGGAGGTGGGTTGATTAGAAAGGGTAGTGAGTGGTGGGATGAAGAAGTAAGATTATTAGTGAAAGAGAAGAGAGAGGCATTTGGACGATTTTTGGAGGGAAAAATGCATTTGAGTGGGAGATGTATAAAAGAAAGAGACAGGAGGTCAAGAGAAAGGTGCAAGAGGTGAAAAAGAGGGCAAATGAGAGTTGGGGTGAGAGAGTATCATTAAATTTTAGGGAGAATAAAAAGATGTTCAGGAAGGAGGTAAATAAAGTGCGTAAGACAAGGGAGCAAATGGGAAGTTCAGTGAAGGGCGCAAATGGGGAGGAGATAACAAGTAGTGGTGATGTGAGAAGGAGATGGAGTGAGTATTTTCAAGGTTTGTTGAATGTCTTTGATGATACAGTGGGTGATATAGGGTCGAGGTGGTGTGCAAAGTGAGAGGGTTAGGGAAAATGATTTGGTAAACAGAGAAGAGGTAGTAAAAGCTTTGCGGAAGATGAAAGCCGGCAAGGCAGCAGGTTTGGATGGTATTGCAGTGGAATTTATTAAAAAAGGGGGTGACTTTATTATTGACTGGTTGGTAAGGTTATTTAATGTATGTATGACTCATGGTGATGTGCCTGAGGATTGGCGGAATGCGTGCATAGTGCCATTGTACAAAGGCAAAGGGGATAAGAGTGAGTGCTCACATTACAGAGGTATAAATTTGTTGAGTATTCCTGGTAAATTATATGGGAGGGTATTGATTGAGAGGGTGAAGGCATGTACAGAGCATCAGATTGGGGAAAAGCATTGTGGTGTCAGAAGTGGTAGAGGATGTGTGGATCATTTGTTTGCTTTGAAGAAAGTATGTGAGAAATACTTAGAAAAGCAAATGGATTGGTATGTAGCATTTATGGATCTGGAGAAGGCATATGATAGAGTTGATAGAGATGCTCTGTGGAAGGTCTTAAGAATATATGGTGTGGGAGGCAAGTTGTTAGAAGCAGTGAAAAGTTTTTATCGAGAATGTAAGGCATATGTACGTGTAGGAAGAGAGGGAAGTGATTGGTTCTCAGTGAATGTAGGTTTGCGGCAGGGATGTGTGATGTCTCCATGGTTGTTTAATTTGTTTGTGGATGGGGTTGTTAGGGAGGTGAATGCAAGAACTTTGGAAAGAGGGGCAAGTATGAAGTCTGTTGGGGATGATAGAGCTTGGGAAGTGAGTCAGTTGTTGTTCGCTGATGATACAGCGCTGGTGGCTTATTCATATGAGAAACTGCAGAAGCTGGTGACTGAGTTTGGTAAAGTGTGTGAAAGAAGAAAGTTAAGAGTAAATGTAAATAAGAGCAAGGTTTTTAGGTACAGTAGGGTTGAGGGCCAAGTCAATTGGGAGGTAAGTTTGAATGGAGAAAAACTGGAGGAAGTAAAGTGTTTTAGAAATCTGGGGGTGGATATGGCACCGGATGGAACCATGGAAGCGGAAGTGGATCATAGGGTGGGGGAGGGGGCGAAAATTTTGGGAGCCTTGAAGAATATATGGAAGTCGAGAACATTATCTCGGAAAGCAAAAATCGTATGTTTGAAGGAATAGTGGTTCCAACAATGTTGTATGGTTGCGAGACGTGGGCTATGGATAGAGTTGTGCGCAGGAGGATGGATGTGCTGGAAATGAGATGTTTGAGGACAATGTGTGGTGTGAGGTGGTTTGATCGAGTAAGTAACGTAAGGGTAAGAGAGATGTGTGGAAATAAAAAGAGCGTGGTTGAGAGAGCAGAAGAGGGTGTTTTTGAAATGGTTTGGGCACATGGAGAGAATGAGTGAGGAAAGATTGACCAAGAGGATATATGCGTCGGAGGTGGAGGGAACGAGGAGAAGTGGGAGACCAAATTGGAGGTGGAAAGATGGAGTGAAAAGGATTTTGTTTGATCGGGGCCTGAACATGCAGGAGGGTGAAAGGAGGGCAAGGAATAGAGTGAATTGGATCGATGTGGTATACCGGGGTTGACGTGCTGTCAGTGGATTGAATCAGGGCATATGAAGCGTCTGGGGTAAACCATGGAAAGCTGTGTAGGTATGTATATTTGCGTGTGTGGACGTATGTATATACATGTGTATGGGGGTGGGTTGGGCAATTTCTTTCGTCTGTTTCCTTGCGCTACCTCGCAAAAGCGGGAGACAGCGGCAAAAAAAAAAAATGTATATATATATATATATATATATATATATATATATATATATATATATATATATATATATATATATATATGTTTGTGTGTGTGTGTGTGTGTGTGTGTGTGTAAGTGGATGAGTGTTTCTTCGCCTGTTTCCTAGCGTTGAAGACGGTAAAAAGAATAATGATAATAACAATAATGATAATGATAATAGTGATAATAGTAATAACAATACTAACAATAATAATAATAATAGTAATAATAATAATAACAATAATAATAATAATGATAACAATAATAATAATAATGATAATAATAATAATAATAATAATAATAATAATAATAATAATAGTAATAATAATAATAATAATAATAGTAATAATAATAATAGTAATAATAATGAAAATAATGATACCAATGATAATGATAATATTCTCTTGCACACGGTTTTTTTTATGTCGTCTTGTATGGTAGTGCGATCTTGTCTTGTACGGTCGTGGCATCGTGTTGTCTTGTATTGGCTTGGCATTTTGTCGTCTTGTATGGTCGTGTTTTTTTGCCGTCTTTTGTGGTCGTTGGAATCTTGTCGTCATGTGTGGTTTTGGTATCGAGTCGTCTTGTATGGTCGTGACATCGTGTCGTCTTGTGTGTTCGTGGCATCGTGTCGTCTTTCATGGTCGTGACATCGTTTCGTCTGGTTTGATCGTGGCATCTTGTCGTCTTGTGTGGTCGTAGCATCGTTTCGTCTTGTTTGGTTGTGTCATCGTGTCGTCTTGTATGGTCGTGGCATCTTGTCGTATTGTATGTTCGTGGCATCTTGTCGTCTTTTAAGGCCATGACATCGTGTCGTCTTGTGTGGTCGTGGCATCGTGTCTTCTTGTATGTTCCTGGTATGTTGTCGTCTTTTGTGGTCGTGGCATCGTGTTGTCTTGTTTGGTCTTGTCATCGTCTCGTCTTGTATGGTCCTGGCATCGTGTCGCCTTGTATGGTAGTAGTTCCGTGTCGTCTTGCATGGTCGTGACATCGTGTCGTCTTGTATGGTCGTGGCACCGGTTTGTCTTGTTTGGTCGTGGCACCGTGACGTCTTGTGTGGTCATGGCATCGTTTCGTTTTGTATGGTCGTGGTATCGTGTTGTCTTGTAAGTTCATGGCATCGTGTCGTCTTTGTTGGTCGTGGCATCTTTTCGTCTTGTATGGTCGTGGTATCGTGTCGTCTTATGTGGTCATGGGATCGTGTCGACTGGTATGGTCGTGGCGTCGTGTCGTCTTGTGTGGTCATGTCATCGTGTCGTCTTGCATGGTCGTGGCATCGTGTCGTCATGTATGTTCATGGCATCGTGTCGTCTTGTTTGGTCGTGGCATGTTGTCGTCTTGTTTGGTCGTGGCATGTTGTCGTCTTTTGTGGTCGTGGCATCGTGTCTTTTTGTACGGTCGTTCCATCATGTCGTCTTGTGTGGTCGTTGTATCATGTCGTCTTATATGGTCGTGTCATCGTGTCGTCTTTTTTGTTCGTGGCATCGTGTCGCCTTGTATGGTCGTGGCAAAGTGTCGTCTCTATCGTCATGACATCGTGTCGTCTTGTATGGTCGTGGCATCGTTTCGTCCTTTGTGGTAGTGACATTGTGTCGTCTTGTATGGTCTTGGCACCTCGTCGTCTTGCATGATGGTGGCATCGTGTCGTCTTGTAAGGTAGTGGCATCGTTTCGTCTTGTGTGATCTTGGAATCGTGTCGTCTTGTATGGTCGTGGCATCGTGTCGTCTTCTGTGGTCCCATAGTGGCGTCTTGTATGATTGTGGTATTATGTCGTCTTGTATGTTCGTGGCATCGCGTCGTCTAGTATGGTAATGGCATCCTGCCGTCTTTTATGGTCTTGGTATCATGTCGTCTTGTATGATCGTGGCATCGTGTCGTCTTATATAGTCGTCACATCGTTTGTCTTGTACGGTCGTGTCATCGTGTCATCTTGTGTGGTTGTGGCATCGTGTCGTCTTATATGGTCGTGGCATCATGTCGTCTTGTATGTTCATGGAATTGTGTTCTCTTGTTTGGTCATGGCATCGTGTCTAGTATGTTCGTGGCATCGTGTCATCTTGTATGGTCGTGGCATCGTGTTGCCTTGTATAGTGGTAGCACCGTGTCTTTTTGTATGATCGTGCCATCAGGTCGTCCTGTGTGGTCGTGGCATCGTGTCGTCTTGTTTGGTCGTGGCACCGTGAGTCTTGTATGGTCGTGGCATCTTATCATCTTGTATGTTCGTGGCATCGTGTCGTTTGGTATGGTCAAGGCATCGTGTCGACTTGTGTGGTCATGGCATCGCGTCGTGTTTTATGGTCGTGGCATCGTGTCTTCTTGTATGGTCGTGCCATCGTGTCGTCTTGCATGGTCGTGGTATCGTGTCATCTTGTATGATGGTGGCATCATACCGTCTATAGTGGTCGTGCCATTGTGTCGTTTTGTATGGTTGTGTCTTCATGTCGTCTTGTGGGGTCATTGCATCGTTTCGGTTTTTATGGTCGTGGCATCGTGTCGTCTTTTGTGTTCGTGGCATCCTGTCGTCTTTTATGGTCGTGGCATCGTGTCATCTCTATGGTCATGAGATCGTGTAGTATTGTATGGTCGTGGAAACTGTCGTCTTGTGTGGTCGTGATGTTGTGTCGTCTAGTATGGTCGTGACGTTGTGTCGTCTTGTATGGTCGTGGTATCGTGTCGTCTTGTGTGGTCGTGGCATCGTGCCGTCTTGTATGAATGTGGCATCGTGCCGTCTTGTATGAATGTGGCATCGTGCCGTCTTGTATGAATGTGGCATCGTGTCGTCTTGTATGAATGTGGCATCGTGTCGTCTTGTGTGGTCGTGGCATCGTAACGTCTTTTACGGCAGTGACATCCTGTCGTCTTTTTTGGTCGTGGCATCGTGTCGTCTTGTGTGGTCGTGGCATTGTGTCGTCTTAATGGTCGTGGCATTGTGTCGTCTTGTATGGTCGTGACATCGTTTCGTCTTGTATGGTCTTGGCACCTTATCGTCTTGTATGATGGTGGCATCGTGTCGTCGTGGAAGGCCGTGGCATCGGTTCGTCTTGTGTGGTTTTGGCATCGTGTCGTCTTTTACGGTAGTGGCATCCTGTCGTCTTTTATGGTCGTGGCATTGTGTCGTCTTGTGTGGTCGTGGCATCGTGTCGTCTTAATCTTCGTGGCATTGTGTCGTCTTGTACGTTCGTGGCATCGTGTCGTCTTGTATGGTCGCGGCATCGTGTCGTCTTCTGTGATCCCATCGTGGCGTGTTGTATGATTGTGGTAACGTGTCGTCTTGTATGTTCGTGGCATCGTGTCGTCTTGTATAGTAGTGTTATCATGCCGTCTTTTATGGTCTTGGTATCATGTCGTCTTGTATGGTCGTGGCATCGTTTCGTCTTATATGGTCGTGACATCGTTTGTCTTGTACGGTCCTGTCATCGTGTCATCTTGTGTGGTTGTGGCATCATGTCGTCTTATATGTTCATGCATTGTGTTCTCTTGTTTAGTCATGGCATCGTGTCGTCTAGCATGTTCGTGGCATCGTGTCATCTTGTATGGTCGTGGCATCGTGTCGCCTTGTATGGTGGTGCGACCGTGCCTTCTTGTATGATTGTGGCATCAGGACTTCGTGTTTGGTTGTAGCATCGTGTCGTCTTATTTGGTCGTTGCACAGTTTAGTCTTGTATGGTCGTGGCATCTTATCATCTGTACCTTCGGGCACAGTGTCTTCTTGTAGTCGTGGCATCGTGTCGCTTGTATAGTGGTGGCACAGTGTCTTCTTGTATGATCGTGCATCAGGTCGTCTTGTGTGATCGTGGCATCGTGTCGTCTTGTTTGGTCGTTGCACCGTGTAGTCTTGTCTGGTCGTGTCATCTTATTATATTGTATGTTCGTGGCATCATGTCGTCTTGTTTGGTCGTGGCATCTTGTCATCTTATATGGTCGTGGCATCTTCTCGTCTTTTATGGTCGTGGCATCTTATCGTCTTGTATGGTCATGGCATCGTGTTGTCTTTTGTGTTCGTGGCATCGTGTCTTCCTGTATGGTCGTGGCATTTTGTCTTCTTTAGTGGTCGTGGCATCGTGTGGTCTTGTTTGGTCGTGGCATCTTGTCGCCTTGTATGTTCCTGGCATGGAGTTGTCTTGTATGGTCGTGGTATCGTGTCGTCTTGCATGATCGTGGTACCGTGTCATCTTGTATGGTCATAACATCGCTTCGTTTTGTATGGTCGTGGCATCGTGTCGTCTTGTGTGGTCGTGATATCATGTAATCTTGTATGGTTGTTTGCACCTTGTCTTGTATGGAGGTTGCATCGTGTCGTCTTGTATGGTCGTGGCATCTTATCATCTTGTATGTTCGTGGCATCGTGTCGTCTTGTATGGTCGTGGCATCGTGTCGACTTGTATGGTAGTGGCACCGTTTCTTCTTGTATGATCGTGGCATCAAGTCTTGTGTGGTCGTGGCATCGTGTCGTCTTGTTTGGTCGTAGCACCGTGTAGTCTTTTATGGTCGTCGCATCTTATCATCTCGTATGTTCTTGGCATCGTGTCATCTTGTTTCGTCGTGGCATCGTGTCGTCTTATATGGTCGTGGCATCTTATCGTCTTGTGTGGTCGTGACATCTTGTCGTCTTGTATGGTCATGGCATTGTGTCGTCTTGTAGGTTCGTGGCATCGTGTCTTCTTGTATGGTCGTCAAATCTTATCGTCTTTTGTGGTCGTGGCATCGTGCGGTCTTGTTTGCTCGTGGCATCGTGTCGCCTTGTATGGTCCTGGCATAGTGTCGTCTTTTATGGTCATGGCAACGTGTCGTCTTGCATGATCATGGTATCTTGTCGTCTTGAATGGTCGTGACATTGTGTCGTTTGGTTGTGCCATCGTGACGTATTATATGGTCCTGGCATCGTGTCGTCTTGTATGGTCGTGGCATCGTGTCGTCTTATGTGGTCGTGACATCTGTAGTCTTGTATGGTCTTTCACACCTTGTCTTGTATGGTAGTGGCATCCTGTCGTCTTATATGGTCGTCACATCATTTGTCTTGTACGGTCGTGTCATCGTGTCATCTTCTGTGGTTGTGGCATCGTGCTGTCTTATATGGTCGTGGCATCGTGTTCTATTGTTTGGTCGTGGCATCGTGTCGTCTAGTATGCTCGTGGCATCGTGTCATCTTGTATGGTCGTGGCATCGTGTTGCCTTGTATGGTGGTGGCACCGTGTCTTCTTGTTTGATCGTGCCGGCACATCAGATCGTCTTGTGTGATCATGGCATCGTGTCGTCTTGTTTGGTCGTTGCACCATGTAGTCTTTTATGGTCGTGGCATCTTATCATCTTGTATGTTCGTGGCATCGTGTCGTCTTGTATGATCGTGGCATCGTGACGTATTATATGGTCCTGGCATCGTGTCGTCTTGCATGGTCCTGGCATCGTGTCATCTTGTATGGTGGTGGCATCATGTCGTCTTTAGTGGTCGTGCCATTGTGTCGCTTTGTATGGTTGTGCCATCATGTCGTGTTGGGTGGTTGTTGCATCGTTTCGTCTTGTATGGTCGTTGTATCGTTTCGTCTTGTATGGTAGTGGCATCATGTCGTCTATTGTGTTCGTGGCATCCTGTCGTCTTTTAATTTCGTGGCATAGTGTCGTCTCTATAGTCAGAAGAACGTGTCGTCTTGTATGGTCGTGCCATCGTGTCGTCTTGTCTGGTCGTGACATCGTGTCGTCTTGCATTGTCGTGGCACCTTGTCTTGTAGAATGGTTGAATCGTGTTGTCTTGTAAGGTCGTGGCATCGTGTCGTTTTATGTGGTCGTGACGTTGTGTCGTCTTGTATGGTCGTGGCACCGTGTCGTCTTCTGTGGTCGTGGCATCGTGTCGTCTTGTATGAATGTGGCATCGTGTCGTCTTTTGTGGTCGTGGCATCGTGTGGTCTTGTTTGCTAGTGGCATCGTGTCGCCTTGTATGGTTCTAGCATCGTTTCGGCTTGTATGGTCGTGGCACTGTGTCGTCTTGCATGATCGTGGTATCGTTTCGTCTTGTATGGTCGTGGCATCGTGTCGTCTCGTTTGGTCGTGGCATCGTGACGTATTATATGGTCCTGGCATCGCGTCGTCTTGCATGGTCGTGGCATCGTGTCGTCGTATGTGGTCGTGACATTATGTAGTCTCGTATGGTCTTTTGCAACTTGTCTTGTATGGTGGTCGCATCCTGTCGTCTTGTACGGTCGTGGCAACGCGTCGTCTTTTATGGTCGTGGCATCGTGTCGTCTTGTATGGTCTTCGCATCGTCTCGTCTTGTATGGTCGTGGTATCGTGTTATATTGTATGGTGGTGGCATCATGTCGTTTTTAGTGGTCGTGTCATTGTGTCGCTTTGTATGGTTGTGCCATCATGTCGTCTTGGGTGGTTGTTGCATCGTTTCGTCTTGTATGGTCGTTGTATCGTTTCGTCTTGTATGGTAGTGGTATCATGTCGTCTATTGTGTTCGTGGCATCCTGTCGTCTTTTATTTTCGTGGCATAGTGTCGTCTCTATAGTCAGAAGATCGTGTCGTCTTGTATGGTCGTGGCATCGTGTCGTCTTGTCTGGTCGTGACATCGTGTCGTCTTGTATCGTCGTGGCACCTTGTCTTGTAGAATGGTTGAATCGTGTCGTCTTGTAAGGTCGTGGCATCGTGTCGTTTTATGTGGTCGTGACGTTGTGTCGTCTTGTATGGTCGTGGCGCCGTGTCGTCTTCTGTGGTCGTGGCATCGTGTCGTCTTGTATGAGTGTGGCATCGTGTCGTCTTCTGTGGTCGTAGCATCGTGACGTCTTTTATGGTAGTGGCATCGTGTCGTCTTTTATGGCTCTGGCATCGTGGAGTCTTGTATGGTCGTGGCATCGTGTCGTCTTATATGGTCGTGACATCGTTTCGTCTTGTATGGTCGTGGCATCGTGTCGTCTTATGTGGTTGTTTTCATCGTGTCGTCTTGTATAGTCGTGGCATCGTTTCGTCTTGTGTGATCGTGGCATAGTGTCGTTTTGTATGATCTTTGCATCGTGACGTCTTATATTGTCGTCGCATCGTGTTCTCTCTATGGTCATGACATCATGTTGTCTTGTATGGTCGTGGCATCGTGTTGTCTTGAATGGTTTTGACATCATGTAGTCTTGTATGGTCGTTTTCACCTTGTCGTCTTGTATGGTGGTGTCATCCTGTCGTCTTGTATGGTCTTGGCATCGTGTCGTCTTGTGTGGTCGTGGCATCGTGTTGTCTTCATGGTCGTTGCATTGTGTCGTCTTATATGGTCGTGTATCGTTTCGTCTTGTATGGTCGTGTCATCGTGTCGTCTTTTGTGTTTGTGGCATCGTGTCGTCTTGTATGGTCGTTGCATCGTTTCGTCTTGTGTGGTCATGGCATCGTGTCGTTTTGTATGGCCGTGGCATCAAGTCGTCTTGTATTGTCGTCGCATCGTGTTGCCTCTATGGTCATGACATCTTAACGTCTTGCATGGTCGTGGTATCATGTTGTCTTGTGTGGTCGTGAGATCTTGTAGTCTTGTATGGTCGTTTGCACCTTGTCGTCTTTTATGGTGGTGGCATCGTTTCAACCTGTATGGTCGTGGCATCTTGTCGTCTTTTGTGGTCGTGGAATCGTGTCGTCTTTTATGGTCGTTGCATCGTATCGTCTTGTATAGTCGTGGCATCGTTTTGTCTTGTGTGATCGTGGCATCGTGTCGTCTTGTATGGTCATGGCATCATGTCATTTTGTATGGTGGTGGCATCTAGTCGTCTTATGTGGTCGTGGCATCGTGTCGTTTTGTATGGTCGTTTCATCATGTCGTCTTGTATGATCGTTGCATCGTGTCGTTTTGTATGGTTGTGTCGTCATGTCGTCTTTTGTGTTCGTGGCATCGTGTCGCCTGGTATGGTCGTTGCATCGTGTCGTCTGTATCGTCTTGATATCATGTCGTCTTGTATGGTCGTGGCAACGTGTCGTCCTTTGTGGTAGTGACATCATGTCGTCTTGTATGGTCTTGGCACCTTGTTGTATTGTATGATGGTGGCTTCGTGTCGTCTTGTAAGGTCGGTGCGTCGTTTCGTCGTGTTTGGTCGTGGCATCGTGTCGTCTTGTATGGTAGTGGCATCGTGTTGCCTTGTATGGTGGTGGCACCGTGTCTTCTATGACCGTGGCATCAGGTAGTCTTTTGTGTTCGTTGAATAGTGTCGTCTTGTTTGGTCGTGGCACCATGTATTCTTGTATGGTCGTGGCATCTTATCATCTTGTGGCCGTGGCATCGTGTCGTCTTGTTTGGTCGTGGCATCGTGTAGTCATGTGTGGTGTTGGCATCGTGTCTTGTATGGTCGTGTCATCTGGTCGTCTTTTGTGTTCGTGGCATCGTGTCGTATTGTATGGTCGTGGCATCGTGTCGTCTCTATGGTCATGACATCGTGTTCTCTTGTATGTTCGTGGCATTGTGTCGTCTTGTATTGTCGTTGCATCGTGTAGTCTCTGTGGTCATGACATCGTGTCGTCTTGTATGGTCGTAGCATCGTGGCGTCTTGTGTGGTCATGACATCATGTGTGTTGTATGGTTGTTTGCACCTTGTCGTCTTGTATTGTGGTGGCATCCTGTCGTCTTGTATGGTCGTGCCACCGTTTCGTCTTGTGTGGTCGTGGCATTGTGTCGTCTTTTATGGTCGTGGTATCGTGTCTTCTTGTATGGTCGTGTCATCGTGTCGTCTCTATGGTCATGACATCATGTCGTCTTGTGTGGTCGTGGCATCGTGTCGTGTTTTGTGTTCGTGTCACCGTGTCGTCTTGTCTGGTCGTGGCATCGTGTCGTCTCTATGGTCATGACATCATGTCGTCTTGTATGGTCGTGGCATCGTGTCGTCTTATATTGTCTTCGCCGCGTGTAGTCTCTATGGTCATGAAATCGTGTCGTCTTGTATGGTCGTAGCATCGTGTCGTCTTGTGTGGTCATGATATCATGTAGTGTTGTAAGGTTGTTTGCACCTTGTCGTCTTGTATTGTGGTGGCATCCTGTCGTCTTGTATGGTCGTGCTACCGTTTCGTCTTGTGTGGTAGCAGCATCGTGTCGTCTTTTATGGTCGTGGCACCGTGTCTTCTTGTAAGGTCGTGTCATCGTGTCGTCTCTATTGTCATGACATCATGTCTTCTTGTGTGGTCGTGGCATCGTGTCGTGTTGTAAGGTTGTTTGCACCTTGTCGTCTTGTATTGTGGTGGCATCCTGTCGTCTTGTATGGTCGTGCCACCGTTTCGTCTTGTGTGGTAGTGGCATCGTGTCGTCTTGTGTGGTCGTGGCATCGTGTCGTGTTTTGTGTTCGTGGCACCGTGTCGTCTTGTCTGGTCGTGGCATCGTGTCGTCTCTATGGTCATGACATCATGTTGTCTTGTATGGTCGTGGCATCGTGTCGTCTTATATTGTAGTCGCACCGTGTAGTCTCTATGGTCATGACATCGTGTCGTCTTGTATGGTCATGACATCATGTAGTGTTGTATGGTTGTTTGTACCTTGTCGTCTTGTATTGTGGGGGCATCCTGTAGTCTTGTGTGGTCGTGGCATCGTGTCGTCTTATATTGTCGTCGCACTGTGTAGTCTCTATGGTCGTGACGTGTCGTCTTGTATGGTTGTGGCATCGAGTCATCTTGCATGGTCGTGCCACCGTGTCGTCTTGTGTAGTTGTGGCATCGTGTCTTCTTGTATGGTCATGGCATCATGTCGTCTTGTGTGGTCGTTGCATCGTGTCGTCTTGTATGGTCGTAACCTTGTGTCGTCTTTTGTGCTCCTGGCAGTATGTCGTCTTGCATGGTCGTGACAATGTTTCGTCTAGCATGGTCGTGGCATCGTGTCGTCTTGTGTGGTTTTGGTATCGTTTTGTCTTGTATGGCTGTGGTATCGTGTCGTTATGTATGTCGTGGCATCTTGTCGTCTTTTATGGTCGTGGCTTCGTGTCGTCTTGTGTGGTCGTGGCATCGTGTCGTCTTGTATGGTCGTGGCCTTGTGTCGTCTTTTGTGATCGTGGCAGTATGTCGTCTTGTATGGTCGTGACAATGTTTCGTCTAGTATGGTTGTGGCATCGTGTCGTCTTGTATGGTTTTGGCATCGTTTTGTCATGTATGGCTGTGGCATCGTATCGTTATGTATGTCGTGGCATCTTGTCGTCTTGTATGGTCGTGGCTTCGCGTCATCTTGTGTGGTTTTGGCATCGTTTTGTCTTATATGGCTGTGGTATCGTGTCGTTATGTATGTCGTTGCATCGTGTCATCTTGTATGGTCGTGGCTTCATGTCGTCTTGTATGGTCGTGGCATCGTGTCGTCTTGTATGGTCGTGGCATTGTGTCGTCTTTTGTGTTCGTGGCATCGTGTCGTCTTGTATGACCGTGGCATCGTGTCGTTTTGTATGGTCTTGGCATTGTGTCGTCTTGTATGGTCGTAGCATTGTGTCGTCTTTTGTGGTCATGACTTCGTGTCGTCTTGTATGTTCTTAACATCGTGCCGTCTTGGATTGTCTTGGCATCCTGTCGTCATGTATGGTCGTGCTATCGTGTCGTCTCTTGTGGTCGTGGCATCTAGTCGTCTTGTATTTTTCGTGGCATCGTGTCGTCTTGTATGGTCGTGGCCTTGTGTCGTCTTTTGTGCTCGTGGCAGTATGTCGTCTTGTATGGTTGTGACAATGTTTCGTCTAGTATGGTCGTGGCATCGTGTCGTCTTATGTGGTTTTGGCATCGTTTTGTCTTGTATGGCTGTGGTATCGTGTTGTTATGTATGTCATGGCGTCTTATCGTCTTCTATGGTCGTGGCTTCGTGTCGTCTTGTGTGATCGTGGCATCGTGTCGTCTTGTATGGTCGTGGCCTTGTGTCGTCTTTTGTGATCGTGGCAGTATGTCGTCTTGTATGGTCGTAACAATGTTTCGTCTAGTATGGTTGTGGCATCGTGTCGTCTTGTGTGGTTTTGGCATCGTTTTGTCATGTATGGCTGTGGCATCGTGTCGTTATGTATGTCGTGGCATCTTGTCGTCTTGTATGGTCGTGGCTTCGTGTCATCTTGTGTGGTTTTGGCATCGTTTTGTCTTGTATGGCTGTGGTATCGTGTCGTTATGTATGTCGTTGCATCGTGTCGTCTTGTATGGTCGTGGCTTCGTGTCGTTATGTATGTCGTGGCTTCGTGTCGTCTTGTATGGTCGTGGCATCGCGTCATCTTTTGTGTTCGTGGCATCGTGTCGTTTTGTATGGTCTTGGCATTGTGTCGTCTTGTATGGTCGTAGCATTGTGTCGTCTTTTGTGGTCGTGGCATAGTGTCGTCTTTTGTGGTCATGACCTCGTGTCGTCTTGTATGTTCTTAGCATCGTGCCGTCTTGGATTGTCTTGGCATCCTGTCGTCTTGTATGGTCGTGCTATCGTGTCGTCTCTTGTGGTCATGGCATCTAGTCGTCTTGTATTTTTCGTGGCATCGTGTCGTCTTGCATGGTCTTGTCAACGTGTAGACTTGTAAGGTCGTGCCATCGCGTCGTCTTGTGTGTTCGTGGCATTGTGTCGTCTTGTGTGGTCGTGGCATCGTATCGTCTTACATGGTCGTTTCATCATGTTGTCTTCTATGGTCGTGGCATAGTGTCGTCTTGTATTGTTTTGGCATCGTGTCGTCATGTATGGTCGTGGCATCGTGTCGTCTTGTATGGTCTTGGCATTGTGTCTTCATGTATGGTCGTGGCATTTTGTCATCATGTGTGGTCGTAAACTCGTGTCGTCTTGTATTTTCGTTTCATCGTGTCGTCTCTTATGGTCGTCCAGCGTGTCGTCTTGTGTGGTCGTGGCATCGTGTCGTCTTGTATTGTCGTGGCATCATGTTTTCTTGTATGGTCTTGGCATCGTGCCGTCTTGAATTGTCTTGGCATCGAGTAGTCTTGTATGGTCGTGAAATCGTGTCGTCTTGTGTGGTCGCGGCATCGTGTCGTCTTGTATGGTCGTGGCATCGTGTCGTATTGTATGGTCGTGAAACACTGTAGTCTTGTATGGTCGTGGCATCGTGTCGTCTTGTATGGTTGTGGCATCGTGTCGTCATGTATGGTCGTGGCATCGTGTCGTCTTGTGTGGTCGCGGCATCGTGTCGTCTTGTGTGGTCATGGTATCGTGTCGTCTTGTGTGGTCATGGCATCGTGTCCTCGTGTATGATTGTGGCATCGTGTTGTCTTGCGTGGGCATGGCATTGTGTCGTCTTGTATGGTCGTGACATCGTGTCGTCTTGTATGGTCGTGGCATCGTGTCGTCTTGTGTGGCCATGGCATTGTGTCGTCTCGTGTGGTCGTGGCATCGGGTCGTCTTGTGTGGTCATGACATGGTGTCGTCTTGTGTGGTCATGGCATCGTGTCGTCTTGTGTGGTCTTGACATCGTGTTGACATATATGGTCGTGGCATCGTGTCGTCTTGTATGGTCGTGGCATCGTGTCGTCATGTATGGTCATGGCATCCTGTCGTCTTGTATGGTTGCGGCATCGCGTCGTCTTGTATGGTCGTGGCATATGTCGTGGTTATGGCCTCCGTTTGAAGTGTTGATTAAGCGTGGACGGAGTGATGCAGTTGTCATAACGATGTAGTTTTTGTATTATGAAGTTTACAAACTTCAAATGGGTAGGAATATTTGTAAGCTACACTGGCAGACTGAAATGGGTTATTGATCCGAATGAGGCTGTTTTTCGTTAGACAGTCACTAGTTTTCTTATTCATATGGCAATGATGATGTTGAGACGGTTTCCAGGGATGTTGCAGGTAATGATCATATCCATTATCTGATAATAGACAAAATTATTTAATACAAGCGAGGTGTTGATTGAAAAGTTGTCTCACCAGACTTCTGCTGTATTGTATTACAGAATGCGTTGGTCAAGCATCTTCCTGTTATTACTTGTTGTGAGCAGTGAGTCCCAGAATGTAAAGTCTGAAGCGTGGGAGATGAGTAGTGAGGATGTGACCATGCTGGTACACCAATTGGTGAAGGAACATCTGGCGAAGTGTCATCTGCTCCTGGTTACCACAGCAAAACACTCACCACTCCTACACCACATCACTAGGTGAGCACACCACATCACTAGGTGAGCGCACCACATCACTAGGTGAACACACCACATCACTAGGTGAGCACATTACATCATTAGGTGAGCACGCCACATCACAACGTGAGAGCACCACATAGCTAGGTGAGCACACCACATCACAAGGTGAGCACACCACATCACTAGGTGAGCGCACCACATCACTAGGTGAGCACACCACATCACAACGTGAGAGCACCACATAGCTAGGTGAGCACACCACATCACAAGGTGAGCACACCACATCACTAGGTGAGCACACCACATCACTAGATGAGCACACCACATCACTACGTGAGAGCACCACCTCACTAGGTGAGCACACCACATCACTAGGTGAGCACACCACATCACTAGGTGAGCGCACCACATCACTAGGTGAGCACACCACATCACTAGATGAGCACACCACATCACTACGTGAGAGCACCACCTCACTAGGTGAGCACACCACATCACTAGGTGAGCGCAAAACATACCTAGGTGAGCACACCATATCACTAGGTGAGCACACCACATCACTAGGTGAACACACTACATCACTAAGTGAGCACACCACATCACTAGGTGAGCACAGCTCATCACTACATGAGCACATTAAATCACTACATGGGTGCACCACATCAGTAGGTGAGAACACCACATCACTAGTTGAGCACACCACTTCACTAGGTGAGCACACCACTTCACTAGGTAAGCACACCACTTCACTAGGTGAGCACACCACATCACTATTTGAGCACAACACACCAATACGTGAGAACGCCACATCACTAGGTGAGCACACCATATCACTAGGTGAGAGCACAACATCACTAGGTGAGCACACCACATTACTAGGTGAGCACGCCACTTCACTAGGTGAGCACACCATATCACTAGGAGAGCATACCACATCACTGGATGAGCACACCAAATCACCAGGTGAGAACAACACGACAGTAGGTGAGCACACCACATCACTAGGAGAGCATATCACATCACTAGGTGAGCATACCTCATCACTAGGTGCGGACACCATGTCACTAGGTGAGAACACCACATCACTATTTGAGTACACCACACCACTACATTAGAACACCACGTCACTAGGTGAGCATATCACGTCACTAGGTGAGCATACCACATCACTAGGTGCGGACACCATATCATCAGGTGAGAACAGCACATCACTATTTGAGCACACCACACCACTAAATTAGAACACCACATCACTAGGTGTGCATACTACATCACTGGGTGAGAACACCACATCAATAGGTGAGAACACCACATCACTAGGTGAGAATACCATATCACTAGGTGAGCATATCACATCGCGAGGTGAGCATACCACATCACTAGGTGAGAGCAATACATCACTAGGTGAGCACACCACATTACTATGTGAGCACATCATATCATTAGGTGAGAACACCACATCACTATTTGAGCACAACACACCGCTACGTGAGAACGCCACATCACTAGGTGAGCACACCATATCACTAGGTGAGAACACCATACCACTAGGTGAGCATATCACATCGCGAGGTGAGCATAACACATCACTAGGTGCGCACACCACATAACTAGGTGAGCACCTCATATCACTACGTTAGCACGCCACATCGCTATGTGAGCACAACACAACACTAGGTGAGAATACCATATCACTGGATGAGAACACCACATCACAAGGAGAGCACACCACACCACTACATTACAACACCATATCACTGAGTGAGAACACCACATATCTAGGTGAGCACACAACAGCAATAGGTGAGCACACCACATCACTAGGTGAGAATACCACAGCATTGGGAGAGCACACCACATCACTAAGTGAGAACAACACATCAGTAGGTGAGCACACCACATCACTAGGTGAGAAAACCATATCACTAGGTGAGCATATCACATCGCTAGGCGAGCGTACCACATCACTAGGTGAGCACACCACATCCCTAGGTGCGCAGCTTGATAATAGTGATAATGAGAATAAGAAAGATAAGTAAGATAATGATAATAGTGAAAATAATAATGATAATAATAATAATAACAAAAACAACAACAACAACAACAACAGCAGTAATAATGATAATAGTAATAATAATTATAATAATAATAATAATAATAATAATAATAATAATAATAATAATAATAATAATAATAATAATAATAATAATAATAATAATAATAATAATAATAATAATAATAATAATAATGATAATAATAATTTTAGGGAGAATAAAAAGATGTTCTGGAAGGAGGTAAATAGGGTGCGTAAGACAAGGGAGCAAATGGGAACTTCAGTGAAGGGCGTAAATGGGGAGGTGATAGCAAGTAGTGGTGATGTGAGAAGGAGATGGAATGAGTATTTTGAAGGTTTGTTGAATGTGTCTGATGACAGAGTGGCAGATATAGGGTGTTTGGGTCGAGGTGGTGTGCAAAGTGAGAGGGTTAGGGAAAATGATTTGGTAAACAGAGAAGAGGTAGTAAAAGCTTTGCGGAAGATGAAAGCCGGCAAGGCAGCAGGTTTGGATGGTATTGCAGTGGAATTTATTAAAAAAGGGGGTGACTGTATTGTTGACTGGTTGGTAAGGTTATTTAATGTATGTATGACTCATGGTGAGGTGCCTGAGGATTGGCGGAATGCGTGCATAGTGCCATTGTACAAAGGCAAAGGGGATAAGAGTGAGTGCTCAAATTACAGAGGTATAAGTTTGTTGAGTATTCCTGGTAAATTATATGGGAGGGTATTGATTGAGAGGGTGAAGGCATGTACAGAGCATCAGATTGGGGAAGAGCAGTGTGGTTTCAGAAGTGGTAGAGGATGTGTGGATCAGGTGTTTGCTTTGAAGAATGTATGTGAGAAATACTTAGAAAAGCAAATGGATTTGTATGTAGCATTTATGGATCTGGAGAAGGCATATGATAGAGTTGATAGAGATGCTCTGTGGAAGGTATTAAGAATATATGGTGTGGGAGGAAAGTTGTTGGAAGCACTGGGGGGTTTTTATCGAGGATGTAAGGCATGTGTACGTGTAGGAAGAGAGGAAAGTGATTGGTTCTCAGTGAATGTAGGTTTGCGGCAGGGGTGTGTGATGTCTCCATGGTTGTTTAATTTGTTTATGGATGGGGTTGTTAGGGAGGTAAATGCAAGAGTTTTGGAAAGAGGGGCAAGTATGAAGTCTGTTGGGGATGAGAGAGCTTGGGAAGTGAGTCAGTTGTTGTTCGCTGATGATACAGCGCTGGTGGCGGATTCATGTGAGAAACTGCAGAAGCTGGTGACGGAGTTTGGTAAAGTGTGTGGAAGAAGAAAGTTAAGAGTAAATGTGAATAAGAGCAAAGTTATTAGGTACAGTAGGGTTGAGGGTCAAGTCAATTGGGAGGTGAGTTTGAATGGAGAAAAACTGGAGGAAGTGAAGTGTTTTAGATATCTGGGAGTGGATCTGTCAGAGGATAGAACCATGGAAGCGGAAGTGGATCATAGGGTGGGGGAGGGGGCGAAAATTTTGGGAGCCTTGAAAAATGTGTGGAAGTCGAGAACATTATCCCGGAAAGCAAAAATGGGTATGTTTGAAGGAATAGTGGTTCCAACAATGTTGTATGGTTGCGAGGCGTGGGCTATGGATAGAGTTGTGCGCAGGAGGATGGATGTGCTGGAAATGAGATGTTTGAGGACAATGTGTGGTGTGAGGTGGTTTGATCGAGTAAGTAATGTAAGGGTAAGAGAGATGTGTGGAAATAAAAAGAGCGTGGTTGAGAGAGCAGAAGAGGGTGTTTTGAAATGGTTTGGGCACATGGAGAGAATGAGTGAGGAAAGATTGACCAAGAGGATATATTTGTCGGAGGTGGAGGGAACGAGGAGAAGAGGGAGACCAAATTGGAGGTGGAAAGATGGAGTGAAAAGGATTTTGTGTGATCGGGGCCTGAACATGCAGGAGGGTGAAAGGAGGGCAAGAAATAGAGTGAATTGGAGCGATGTGGTATACCGGGATTGACGTGCTGTCAGTGGATTGAATCAAGGCATGTGAAGCGTCCGGGGTAAACCATGGAAAGCTGTGTAGGTATGTATATTTGCGTGTGTGGACGTGTGTATGTACATGTGTATGGGGGGGGGGGTGGGGGCCATTTCTTTCGTCTGTTTCCTTGCGCTACCTCGCAAACGCGGGAGACAGCGACAAAGTATAAAAAAAAAAAAAAAAATAATAATGATAATGTATAAGTTTGTTGAGTATTCCTGGTAAATTATATGGTAGGGTATTGATTGAGAGGGTGAAGGCATGTACAGAGCATCAGATTGGAGAAGAGCAGTGTGGTTTCAGAAGTGGTAGAGGATGTGTGGATCAGGTGTTTCCTTTGAAGAATGTATGTGAGAAATACTTAGAAAAGCAAATGGATATATATGTAGCATTTATGGATCTGGAAAAGGCATATGATAGAGTTGATAGAGATGCTCTGTGGAAGGTATTAAGAATATATGGTGTGGGAGGCAAGTTGTTAGAAGCAGTGAAAAGTTTTTATCGAGGATGTAAGGCATATGTACGTGTAGGAGGAGAGGAAAGTGATTGGTTCTCAGTGAATGTAGGTATGCGGCAGGGGTGTGTGATGTCTCCATGGTTGTTTAATTTGTTTATGGATGGGGTTGTTAGGGAGGTGAATGCAAGAGTTTTGGAAAGAGGGGCAAGTATGAAGTCTGTTGGGGATGAGAGAGCTTGGAAAGTGAGTCAGTTGTTGTTCCCTGATGATACAGCGCTGGTGGCTGATTCATGTGAGAAACTGCAGAAGCTGGTGACGAGTTTGGTAAAGTGTGTGAAAGAAGAAAGTTAAGAGTAAATGTGAATAAGAGCAAGGTTATTAGGTACAGTAGGGTTGAGCGTCAAGTCAGTTGGGAGGTAAGTTTGAATGGAGAAAAAACTGGAGGAAGTAAAGTGCTTTAGAAATCTGGGAGTGGATCTGGCAGCAGATGGAACCATGGAAGCAGAAGTGAATCATAGGGTGGGGGAGGGGGCGAAAATCCTGGGAGCCTTGAAGAATGTGTGGAAGTCGAGAACATTATCTCGGAAAGCAAAAATGTGTATGTGTGAAGGAGTAGTGGTTCCAACAATGTTGTATGGTTGCGGGTCGTGGGCTATGGATAGAGTTGTACGCAGGAGGGTGGATGTGCTTGAAATGAGATGTTTCAGGACAATGTGTGGCGTGAGGTAGTTTGATCGAGTAAGTAATGTAAGGGTAAGAGAGATGTGTGGAAATAAAAAGAGCGTGGTTGAAAGAGCAGAAGAGGGTGTTTTGAAATGGTTTGGGCACATGGAGAAAATGAGTGAGGAAAGATTGACCAAGAGGATATATGTGTCGGAGGTGGAGGGAACGAGGAGAAGTGGGAGACCAAATTGGAGGTGGAAAGATGGAGTGAAAAAGATTTTGAGTGATCGGGGCCTGAACATGCAGGAGGGTGAAAGGCCGGCAAGGAATAGAGGGAATTGGATTGATGTGGTATACTGGGGTTGACGTGCTGTCAGTGGATTGAATCAGGGCATATGAAGCGTCTGGGGTAAACCATGGAAAGCTCTTTTGGGCCTGGATGTGGAAAGGGAGCTGTGGTTTCGGGCATTATTGCATGACAGCTAGAGATTGAGTGTGAACGAATGGAGCCTTTGTTGTCTTTTCCTAGCGCTACCTCGCACATGAGGGGGGAGGGGGATGGTATTCCATGTGTGGCGAGGTGGCGATGAGAATGAATAAAGGCAGACAGTGTGAATTGTGTGTATGGGTATATATGTATGTGTTTGTGTCTGTATATATATGTGTACATTGAGATGTATAGGTATGTATATTTGCGTGTGTGGACGTGTATGTATATATATGTGTATGGGGGTTGGTTGGGCATTTTCTTTCGTCTGCTTCCTTGCGCTACCTCGCAAACGCGGGAGACAGCGAGAAAGCCAAATAAGTAAATATAAATATATAAATAATAATAATAATAATAATGATAATAATAATAATAATAATAATAATAATAATAATAATAATAATAATAATAATAATTATAATAATAATAATGATAATGATAATAATAATGATAATAATAATAATGATAATAGTAATAATAATAATAATAATAATAATAATACTAATGATAATAATAATATTAATAATAATAATAACAATAATAATAATAATGAGAATAATAATAATAACAATAATTATAATAATAATGATAATAATAATAATAATAATAACAATAATAATAATAATAATAATAATGATAATAATAATAATAATAATAACGGGGATAGGGGTGAAAGAATACTTCCCACGTATTCCTCGCGTGTCGTAGAAAGCGACTAGAGGGGACGGGAGCGGGGGGCCGGAAATCCTCCCCTCCTTGTATTAACTTTCTAAAATGGGAAACAGAAGAAGGAGTCACGCGGGGAGTGATCATCCTCCTCGAAGGCTCAGAGTGGGGTGCCTAAATGTGTGTGGATGTAACCAAGATGTGAAAAAAGGAGAGATAGGTAGTATGTTTGAGGAAAGGAACCTGGATGTTTTGGCTCTGAGTGAAACGAAGCTCAAGGGTAAAGGGGAAGAGTGGTTTGGAAATGTCTGGGGAGTGAAGTCAGGGGTTAGTGAGAGGACAAGAGCAAGGGAAGGAGTAGCAATACTCCTGAAACAGGAGTTGTGGGAGTATGTGATAGAATGTAAGAAAGTAAATTCTCGATTAATATGGGTAAAATTGAAAGTTGATGGAGAGAGGTGGGTGATTATTGGTGCATATGCACCTGGGCATGAGAAGAAAGATCATGAGAGGCAAGTGTTTTGGGAGCAGCTGAATGAGTGTGTTAGCGGTTTTGATGCACGAGACCGGGTTATAGTGATGGGTGATTTGAATGCAAAGGTGAGTAATGTGGCAGTTGAGGGAATAATTGGTATGCATGGGGTGTTCAGTGTTGTAAATGGAAATGGTGAAGAGATTGTAGATTTATGTGCTGAAAAAGGACTGATGATTGGGAATACCTGGTTTAAAAAGCGAGATATACATAAGTATACTTATGTAAGTAGGAGAGATGGCCAGAGAGCGTTATTGGATTACGTGTTAATTGACAGGCGTGCGAAAGAGAGACTTTTGGATGTTAATGTGCTGAGAGGTGCAACTGGAGGGATGTCTGATCATTATCTTGTGGAGGCTAAGGTGAAGATTAGTATGGGTTTTCAGAAAAGAGGAGTGAATGTTGGGGTGAAGAAGGTGGTGAGAGTAAGTGAGCTTGGGAAGGAGACCTGTGTGGGGAAGTACCAGGAGAGACTGTGTACAGAATGGAAAAAGGTGAGAACAATGGAAGTAAGGGGAGTGGGGGAGGAATGGGATGTATTTAGGGAATCAGTGATGGATTGCGCAAAAGATGCTTGTGGCATGAGAAGAGTGGGAGGTGGGCTGTTTAGAAAGGGTAGTGAGTGGTGGGATGAAGAAGTAAGAGTATTAGTGAAAGAGAAGAGAGAGGCATTTGTACGATTTTTGCAGGGAAAAAATGCAATTGAGTGCGAGAAGTATAAAAGAAAGAGACAGGAGGTCAAGAGAAAGGTGCAAGAGGTGAAAAAAAGGGCAAATGAGAGTTGGGGTGAGAGACTATCAGTAAATTTTAGGGAGAATAAAAAGATGTTCTGGAAGGAGGTAAATAGGGTGCGTAAGACAAGGGAGCAAATGGGAACTTCAGTGAAGGGCGTAAATGGGGAGGTGATAACAAGTAGCGGTGATGTGAGAAGGAGATGGAATGAGTATTTTGAAGGTTTGTTGAATGTGTCTGATGACAGAGTGGCAGATATAGGGTGTTTTGGTCGAGGTGGTGTGCAAAGTGAGAGGGTTAGGGAAAATGATTTGGTAAACAGAGAAGAGGTACTAAAAGCTTTGCGGAAGATGAAAGCCGGCAAGGCAGCAGGTTTGGATGGTATTGCAGTGGAATTTATTAAAAAAGGGGGTGACTGTATTGTTGACTGGTTGGTAAGGTTATTTAATGTATGTATGACTCATGGTGAGGTGCCTGAGGATTGGCGGAATGCGTGCATAGTGCCATTGTACAAAGGCAAAGGGGATAAGAGTGAGTGCTCAAATTACAGAGGTATAAGTTTGTTGAGTATTCCTGGTAAGTTATATGGGAGGGTATTGATTGAGAGGGTGAAGGCATGTACAGAGCATCAGATTGGGGAAGAGCAGTGCGGTTTCAGAAGTGGTAGAGGATGTGTGGATCAGGTGTTTGCTTTGAAGAATGTATGTGAGAAATACTTAGAAAAGCAAATGGATTTGTATGTAGCATTTATGGATCTGGAGAAGGCATATGATAGAGTTGATAGAGATGCTCTGTGGAAGGTATTAAGAATATATGGTGTGGGAGGCAAGTTGTTAGAAGCAGTGAAAAGTTTTTATCGAGGATGTAAGGCATGTGTACGTGTAGGAAGAGAGGAAAGTGATTGGTTCTCAGTGAATGTAGGTTTGCGGCAGGGGTGTGTGATGTCTCCATGGTTGTTTAATTTGTTTATGGATGGGGTTGTTAGGGAGGTAAATGCAAGAGTCCTGGAAAGAGGGGCAAGTATGAAGTCTGTTGGGGATGAGAGAGCTTGGGAAGTGAGTCAGTTGTTGTTCGCTGATGATACAGCGCTGGTGGCTGATTCATGTGAGAAACTGCAGAAGCTGGTGACTGAGTTTGGTAAAGTGTGTGGAAGAAGAAAGTTAAGAGTAAATGTGAATAAGAGCAAGGTTATTAGGTACAGTAGGGGTGAGGGTCAAGTCAATTGGGAGGTGAGTTTGAATGGAGAAAAACTGGAGGAAGTGAAGTGTTTTAGATATCTGGGAGTGGATCTGTCAGCGGATGGAACCATGGAAGCGGAAGTGGATCATAGGGTGGGGGAGGGGGCGAAAATTTTGGGAGCCTTGAAAAATGTGTGGAAGTCGAGAACATTATCTCGGAAAGCAAAAATGGGTATGTTTGAAGGAATAGTGGTTCCAACAATGTTGTATGGTTGCGAGGCGTGGGCTATGGATAGAGATGTGCGCAGGAGGATGGATGTGCTGGAAATGAGATGTTTGAGGACAATGTGTGGTGTGAGGTGGTTTGATCGAGTAAGTAACGTAAGGGTAAGAGAGATGTGTGGAAATAAAAAGAGCGTGGTTGAGAGAGCAGAAGAGGGTGTTTTGAAATGGTTTGGGCACATGGAGAGAATGAGTGAGGAAAGATTGACCAAGAGGATATATGTGTCGGAGGTGGAGGGAACGAGGAGAAGAGGGAGACCAAATTGGAGGTGGAAAGATGGAGTGAAAAAGATTTTGTGTGATCGGGGCCTGAACATGCAGGAGGGTGAAAGGAGGGCAAGGAATAGAGTGAATTGGAGCGATGTGGTATACAGGGGTTGACGTGCTGTCAGTGGATTGAATCAAGGCATGTGAAGCGTCTGGGGTAAACCATGGAAAGCTGTGTAGGTATGTATATTTGCGTGTGTGGACGTGTGTATGTACATGTGTATGGGGGGGGGGTTGGGCCATTTCTTTCGTCTGTTTCCTTGCGCTACCTCGCAAACGCGGGAGACAGCGACAAAGTATAAAAAAAAAAAAAAAAAAAAAAAATAATAACGGTAATAATAATAATGATAATTGTAATAATATATTTTTTTTTTTATTATACTTTGCCTTTGTACAATGGCACTATGCACGAATTCCGCCAATCCTCAGGCACCTCACCATGAGTCATACATACATTAAATAACCTTACCAACCAGTCAACAATACAGTCACCCCCTTTTTTAATAAATTCCACTGCAATACCATCCAAACTTGCTGCCTTGCCGGCTTTCATCTTCCGCAAAGCTTTCACTACCTCTTCTCTGTTTACCAAAACATTTTCCCTAACCCTCTCACTTTGCACACCACCTCGACCTAAACACCCTATATCTGTAATAATAATAATAATGATAATAATAAAAATAATAGTAAGGGTAATAATAATAATAATGATAAAAATGGTAAAAATGATAATAATAATAATAATTATAATAATAATAATAATAATAATAATAATAATAATAATAATAATAATAATAATAATAATAATGATAAAAATGGTAATAATAATAATAATAATAGAAATAATAATAATAATAATAATAATAATAATAATAATAATAATAATAATAATAATAATGATAATAATAATGTGATGTCTCCATGGTTGTTTAATTTGTTTATGGATGGGGTTGTTAGGGAGGTAAATGCTAGAGTTTTGGAAAGAGGGGCAAGTATGAAGTCTGTTGGGGATAAGAGAGCTTGGGAAGTGAGTCAGTTGTTGTTCGCTGATGATACAGCGCTGGTGGCTGATTCATGTGAGAAACTGCAGAAGCTGGTGACTGAGTTTGGTAAAGTGTGTGGAAGAAGAAAGTTAAGAGTAAATGTGAATAAGAGCAAGGTTATTAGGTACAGTAGGGTTGAGGGTCAAGTCAATTGGGTGGTGAGTTTGAATGGAGAAAAACTGAAGGAAGTGAAGTGTTTTAGATATCTGGGAGTGGATCTGGCAGCGGAAGGAACCATGGAAGCGGAAGTGGATCATAGGTTGGGGGAGGGGGCGAAAATTCTGGGGGCCTTGAAGAATGTGTAGAAGTCGAGAACATTATCTCGGAAACCAAAAATGGGTATGTTTGAAGGAGTAGTGGTTCCAACAATGTTGTATGGTTGCGGGTCGTGGGCTATGGATAGAGTTGTACGCAGGAGGGTGGATGTGCTTGAAATGAGATGTTTGAGGACAATGTGTGGTGTGAGGTAGTTTGATAGAGTAAGTAATGTAAGGGTAAGAGAGATGTGTGGAAATTAAAAGAGCGTGGTTGAGAGAGCAGAAGAGGGTGTTTTGAAATGGTTCGGGCACATGGAGAAAATGAGTGAGGAAAGATTGACCAAGAGGACATATGTGTCGGAGGTGGAGGGAACGAGGAGAAGTGGGAGACCAAATTGGAGGTGGAAAGATGGAGTGAAAAAGATTTTGAGTGATCAGGGCCTGAACATGCAGGAGGGTGAAAGGCCGGCAAGGAATAGAGGGAATTGGATTGATGTGGTATACTGGGGTTGACGTGCTGTCAGTGGATTGAATCAGGGCATATGAAGCGTCTGGGGTAAACCATGGAAAGCTCTTTTGGGCCTGGATGTGGAAAGGGAGCTGTGGTTTCGGGCATTATTGCATGACAGCTAGAGACTGAGTGTGAACGAATGGAGCCTTTGTTGTCTTTGCTTTGAAGAATGTATGTGAGAAATACTTAGAAAATCAAATGGATTTGTATGTAGCATTTATGGATCTGGAGAAGGCATATGATAGAGTTGATAGAGATGCTCTGTGGAAGGTATTAAGAATACATGGTGTGGGAGGAAAGTTGTTAGAAGCAGTGAAAAGTTTTTATCGAGGATGTAAGGCATGTGTACGTGTAGGAAGAGAGGAAAGTGATTGGTTCTCAGTGAATGTAGGTTTGCGGCAGGGGTGTGTGATGTCTCCATGGTTGTTTAATTTGTTTATGGATGGGGTTGTTAGGGAGGTAAATGCAAGGGTTTTGGAAAGAGGGGCAAGTATGAAGTCTGTTGGGGATGAGAGAGCTTGAGAAGTGAGTCAGTTGTTGTTCGCTGATGATACAGCGCTGGTGGCTGATTCATGTGAGAAACTGCAGAAGCTGGTGACTGAGTTTGGTAAAGTGTGTGGAAGAAGAAAGTTAAGAGTAAATGTGAATAAGAGCAAGGTTATTAGGTACAGTAGGGTTGAGGGTCAAGTCAATTGGGAGGTGAGTTTGAATGGAGAAAAACTGGAGGAAGTGAAGTGTTTTAGATATCTGGGAGTGGATCTGGCAGCGGATGGAACCATGGAAGCGGAAGTGGATCATTGGGTGGGGGAGGGGGCGAAGATTCTGGGGGCCTTGAAGAATGTGTGTAAGTCGAAAACATTATCTCGGAAAGCAAAAATGGGTATATTTGAAGGAATAGTGGTTCCAACAATTATGTATGGTTGCGAGGCGTGGGCTATGGATAGAGTTGTGCTCAGGAGGATGGATGTGCTGGAAATGAGATGTTTGAGGACAATGTGTGGTGTGAGGTGGTTTGATCGAGTGAGTAACGTAAGGGTAAGAGAGATGTGTGGAAATAAAAAGAGCATGGTTGAGAGAGCAGAGGAGGGTGTTTTGAAGTGGTTTGGGCACATGGAGAGAATGAGTGAGGAAAGATTGACCAAGAGGACATATGTGTCGGAGGTGGAGGGAACGAGGAGAAGAGGGAGACCAAATTGGAGGTGGAAAGATGGAGTGAAAAAGATTTTGTGTGATCGGGGCCTGAACATGCAGGAGGGTGAAAGGAGGGCAAGGAATAGAGTGAATTGGAGCGATGTGGTATACCGGGGTTGACGTGCTGTCAGTGGATTGAATCAAGGCATGTGAAGCGTCCGGGGTAAACCATGGAAAGCTGTGTAGGTATGTATATTTGGTGTGGGACGTGTGATTTACATGTGTATGGGGGGGGGGTTGGGCCATTTCTTTCGTCTGTTTCCTTGCGCTACCTCGCAAACGCGGGAGACAGCGCAAAGTTATAAAAAAAAAAAAAAAAATATAAGGTAATATAATAATGATAATTGTAAGTAATATATTTTTTTTTTTATTATACTTGTGCTTGTATATTGGCGCTATGCACGATTCGCCATCTCAGGACCTCACCATGAGTCTACATCATTAATAACCTTAACCAACCAGTCAACAATTGTTCAGTCACCCTTTTTTTAATAAATTCCTACTTGCATTACCATCCAAACTTGCTGCCTAGCCGGCTTTCATTTTCCGCAAACTTTCCAACTCTATCATCTCGTTTACCAACATTTTCCACTAACCCTTTCACTTTTGCACACCACCTCGACCTAAACACCCTATATCTGTAATAATAATAATAATGATAATAATAAAAATAATAGTAAGGGTAATAATAATAATAATGATAAAAATGGTAAAAATGATAATAATAATAATAATTATAATAATAATAATAATAATAATAATAATAATAATAATAATAATAATAATAATAATAATAATGATAAAAATGGTAATAATAATAATAATAATAGAAATAATAATAATAATAATAATAATAATAATAATGATAATAATAATAATAATAATAATAATGATAATAATAATGTGATGTCTCCATGGTTGTTTAATTTGTTTATGGATGGGGTTGTTAGGGAGGTAAATGCAAGAGTTTTGGAAAGAGGGGCAAGTATGAAGTCTGTTGGGGATAAGAGAGCTTGGGAAGTGAGTCAGTTGTTGTTCGCTGATGATACAGCGCTGGTGGCTGATTCATGTGAGAAACTGCAGAAGCTGGTGACTGAGTTTGGTAAAGTGTGTGGAAGAAGAAAGTTAAGAGTAAATGTGAATAAGAGCAAGGTTATTAGGTACAGTAGGGTTGAGGGTCAAGTCAATTGGGTGGTGAGTTTGAATGGAGAAAAACTGAAGGAAGTGAAGTGTTTTAGATATCTGGGAGTGGATCTGGCAGCGGAAGGAACCATGGAAGCGGAAGTGGATCATAGGTTGGGGGAGGGGGCGAAAATTCTGGGGGCCTTGAAGAATGTGTAGAAGTCGAGAACATTATCTCGGAAACCAAAAATGGGTATGTTTGAAGGAGTAGTGGTTCCAACAATGTTGTATGGTTGCGGGTCGTGGGCTATGGATAGAGTTGTACGCAGGAGGGTGGATGTGCTTGAAATGAGATGTTTGAGGACAATGTGTGGTGTGAGGTAGTTTGATAGAGTAAGTAATGTAAGGGTAAGAGAGATGTGTGGAAATTAAAAGAGCGTGGTTGAGAGAGCAGAAGAGGGTGTTTTGAAATGGTTCGGGCACATGGAGAAAATGAGTGAGGAAAGATTGACCAAGAGGATATATGTGTCGGAGGTGGAGGGAACGAGGAGAAGAGGGAGACCAAATTGGAGGTGGAAAGATGGAGTGAAAAAGATTTTGAGTGATCAGGGCCTGAACATGCAGGAGGGTGAAAGGCCGGCAAGGAATAGAGGGAATTGGATTGATGTGGTATACTGGGGTTGACGTGCTGTCAGTGGATTGAATCAGGGCATATGAAGCGTCTGGGGTAAACCATGGAAAGCTCTTTTGGGCCTGGATGTGGATAGGGAGCTGTGGTTTCGGGCATTATTGCATGACAGCTAGAGACTGAGTGTGAACGAATGGAGCCTTTGTTGTCTTTGCTTTGAAGAATGTATGTGAGAAATACTTAGAAAATCAAATGGATTTTTATGTAGCATTTATGGATCTGGAGAAGGCATATGATAGAGTTGATAGAGATGCTCTGTGGAAGGTATTAAGAATATATGGTGTGGGAGGAAAGTTGTTAGAAGCAGTGAAAAGTTTTTATCGAGGATGTAAGGCATGTGTACGTGTAGGAAGAGAGGAAAGTGATTGGTTCTCAGTGAATGTAGGTTTGCGGCAGGGGTGTGTGATGTCTCCATGGTTGTTTAATTTGTTTATTCATGGGGTTGTTAGGGAGGTAAATGCAAGGGTTTTGGAAAGAGGGGCAAGTATGAAGTCTGTTGGGGATGAGAGAGCTTGAGAAGTGAGTCAGTTGTTGTTCGCTGATGATACAGCGCTGGTGGCTGATTCATGTGAGAAACTGCAGAAGCTGGTGACTGAGTTTGGTAAAGTGTGTGGAATAAGAAAGTTAAGAGTAAATGTGAATAAGAGCAAGGTTATTAGGTACAGTAGGGTTGAGGGTCAAGTCAATTGGGAGGTGAGTTTGAATGGAGAAAAACTGGAGGAAGTGAAGTGTTTTAGATATCTGGGAGTGGATCTGGCAGCGGATGGAACCATGGAAGCGGAAGTGGATCATTGGGTGGGGGAGGGGGCGAAGATTCTGGGGGCCTTGAAGAATGTGTGTAAGTCGAAAACATTATCTCGGAAAGCAAAAATGGGTATATTTGAAGGAATAGTGGTTCCAACAATTATGTATGGTTGCGAGGCGTGGGCTATGGATAGAGTTGTGCTCAGGAGGATGGATGTGCTGGAAATGAGATGTTTGAGGACAATGTGTGGTGTGAGGTGGTTTGATCGAGTGAGTAACGTAAGGGTAAGAGAGATGTGTGGAAATAAAAAGAGCGTGGTTGAGAGAGCAGAGGAGGGTGTTTTGAAGTGGTTTGGGCACATGGAGAGAATGAGTGAGGAAAGATTGACCAAGAGGACATATGTGTCGGAGGTGGAGGGAACGAGGAGAAGAGGGAGACCAAATTGGAGGTGGAAAGATGGAGTGAAAAAGATTTTGTGTGATCGGGGCCTGAACATGCAGGAGGGTGAAAGGAGGGCAAGGAATAGAGTGAATTGGAGCGATGTGGTATACCGGGGTTGACGTGCTGTCAGTGGATTGAATCAAGGCATGTGAAGCGTCCGGGGTAAACCATGGAAAGCTGTGTAGGTATGTATATTTGCGTGTGGGGACGTATGTCTATACATGTGTATGGTGGGGGGGGGGTTGGGCCATTTCTTTCGTCTGTTTCCTTGCGCTACCTCGCAAACGCGGGAGACAGCGACAAAGTATAATAAAAAAAATAAAATAAATATAATAATAATAATAATGATAATAATAATAATAATGATAATCATAATAATGATAATAATACTAATAATAATTATAATAATAATAATAATAATAATAATAATAATAATAATAATAATAATAATAATAATAATAATAATGATAATAATAATAATAATGATAATGATGATAATAATAATAATAATAATAATAATAATAATAATAATAATGATAATAATAATAATAGTAATAATAATAATAACAATAATAATAATAATAATAATAATAATAATAATAATAATAATAATAATATTAATGACATTGATAAGAATAATAGAAATGATATTAATAATAATGATGATAATGATAATAATATTGAAAATGATGATAGTAATAATGATAATAATAATAATAATAATAATAATAATAATGATAATAATTATCCCTGGGGATAGGGGATTAAGAATACTTCCCACGTATTCCCTGCGTGTCGTAGAAGGCGACTAAAAGGGGAGGGAGCGGGGGGGCTGGAAATCCTCCCCTCTCGTTTTTTTTTTTTTAATTTTCCAAAAAGAAGGAACAGAGGGGGCCAGGTGAGGATATTCCAAAAAAGGCCAAGTCCTCTGTTCTTAGCGCTACCTCGCTAACGCGGGAAATGGCGAATTGTTTAAAAGAAAAGAAAGAAACAATAATAATAATAATAATAATAATAATAATAATAATAATAATAATAATAATAATAATAGTAATAATGATAACAATAATGATAATATTTTTTTTTTTTCAAACTATTCGCCATTTCCCGCGATAGCGAGGTAGCGTTAAGAACAGAGGACTGGGCCTTTGAGGGAATATCCTCACCTGGCCCCTCTCTGTTCCCTCTTTTTGGAAAAAAAAAAAAAAACGAGAGGGGAGGATTTCCAGCCCCCCGCTCCCTTCCCTTTTAGTCGCATTCTACGACACGCAGGGAATGCGTGGGAAGTATTCTTTCTCCCCTATCCCCAGGGACAAAATAATAATAATGATAATAATAATAATGATAATAATAATAATGATAATGATAATAATAATAATAATAATAATAATAATAATAATATAATGATAATGATAATAATGATAATAACAATAATGATAATAATAACAATGATAATAATAATGAAATAATAATAATAATAATAATAGTGATGATAATGATAATAATGAAAATAATAATAATAATGATAATAATGATAAAAATAATAATTATAATAATAATAATAATACAAAATAATAATAGCAATAATAATAGTAATAATGATAATAATAATAATAATAATAACAACCATGGACACATCACACACCCCTACCGCAAACCTACATTCACTGAGAACCAATCACTTTCCTCTCTTCCTACACGTACACATGCCTTACATCCTCGATAAAAACATTTCACTGCTTCTAACAACTTGCCTCCCACACCATATATTTTTAGTACCTTCCACAGAGCATCTCTATCAACTCTATCATATGCCTTCTCCAAATCCATAAATGCTACATACAAATCCATTTGTTTTTCTAAGTATTTCTCACATACATTCTTCATAGCAAACACCTGATCCACACATCCTCTACCACTTCTGAAACCACACTGCTCCTCCCTAATATGATGCTCTGTACATGCCTTCACCCTCCTAATCAATACCCTCCCATATAACTTCCCAGGAATGATCAACAAACTTATACCTCTGTAATTTGAGCACTCACTCTTATCCCCTTAGCCTTTGTACAATGGCACGATGCACACATTCCGCCAATCCTCAGTCACCTCACTATGAATCATACATACATTATATGACCTTACCAACCAGTCAACAATACAGTCACCCCCTTTTTTAATAAATTCCATTGCAATGCCATCCAAACCTGTTGCCTTGCCGGCTTTCATCTTCCGCAAAGCTTTTACTACCTCTTCTCTGTTTACCAAATCATTTTCCCTAACCCTCTCACTCTGCACACCACCTCGACCAAAACACCCTATATCTGCCACTCTATCATCAAACACATTAAACACAGCCTCAAAATGCTCACTCCCTTTCCTTCT
This sequence comes from Panulirus ornatus, assembly GCF_036320965.1. Taxonomy (NCBI): domain Eukaryota; kingdom Metazoa; phylum Arthropoda; class Malacostraca; order Decapoda; family Palinuridae; genus Panulirus; species Panulirus ornatus. Next base: position 24,948,703 of record NC_092248.1, on the reverse strand, counting down.
CACATCACCACTACTTGTTATCACCTTCCCATTAGCCCCCTTCACTGAAGTTCCCATTTGCTTTCTTGTATTACGCAATTTATTTACCTCCTTCCAGAACATCTTTTTATTCTCCATAAGATTTAATGACACTCTCTCACCCAACTCTTATTTGTTCTCTTTTTCACCTCTTGCACCTTTCTCTTGACCTCCTGTCTCTTTCTTTTATACATCTCCCACTCATTTGCATTTTTTCCCTGCAAAAATCGTCCAAATGCCTCTCTCTTCTCTTTCACTAATAATCTTAATTCTTCATCCCGCCACTCACTACCCTTTCTAATCAACCCACCTCCCACGCTTCTCATGCCACGAGCATCTTTTGCACAAGCCATCATTCCTTCCCTAAATACGTCCCATTCCTCCACCACCCTCCTTACCTCCTTTGTTCTCATCTTTTTCCATTCTGTACTCAGTCTCTCCTGGTACTTCCTCACACAAGTCTCCTTCCAAAGCTCACTTACTCTCACCACCCTCTTCACCCCAACATTCACTCTTCTTTTCTGAAAACCCATACTAATCTTCACCTTCGCCTCCATAAGATAATGATCAGACATGCCTCCAGTTGCACCTCTCAGCACATTAACATCCAAAAGTCTCTCTTTCGCGCGCCTGTCAAATAACACGTAATCCAATAACGCTCTCTGGCCTGCTTACATACGTATACTTATGTATATCTCGCTTTCTAAACCAGGTATTCCCAATCACCAGTCCTTTTTCAGCACATAAATCTACAAGCTCTTCAACATTTCCATTTACAACACTGAACACACCATGTATACCAATTATTCCCTCAACTGCCACATTACTCAACTTTACATTCAAATCACCCATCACTATAACGAGGTCTTGTGCATGAAAGCCACTAACACACTCATTCAGCTGCTCCCAAATCACTTGCCTCTCATGATCTTTCTACTCATGCCCAGGTGCATATGCACCAATAATCACCCATATCTCTCCCTCAACTTTCAGTTTTACCCATATTAATCTAGAATTCACTTTCTTACATTCCATTACATACTCCCACAACTCCTGTTTCAAGAGCAGTGCTACTCCTTCCCTTGCTCTTGTCCTCTCACTAATCCCTGACTTTACTCCCAAGACATTCCAAACCACTCTTCCCCTTTACCCTTAAGCTTCGTTTCACTCAGAGCTAAAACATCCAGGTTCCTTGTTAGGGAGGTGAATGCAATAGTTTTGGAAAGAGGGGCAAGTATGAAGTCTGTTGGGGATGAGAGAGCCTGGGAAGTGAGTCAGTTGTTGTTCGCTGATGATACAGCGCTCGTGGCTGATTCATGTGAGAAACTGCAGAAGCTGGTGACTGAGTTTTGTAAAGTGTGTGAAAGAAGAAATTTAAGAGTAAATGTGAATAAGAGCAAGGTTATTAGGTACAATAGGGTTGAGGGTCAACTTAATTGGGAGGTAAGTTTGAATGTAGAGAAACTGGAGGAAGTAAAGTGTTTTAGATATCTGGGAGTGGATCTAGCAGCGGATGGAACCATGGAAGCGGAAGTGGATCATAGGGTGGGGGAGGGGGCGAAAATTCTGGGAGCCTTGAAGAATTTGTGGAAGTCGAGGACATTATCTCCGAAAGCAAAAATGGGTATGTTTGAAGGAATAGTGGTTCCAACAATGTTGTATGATTGCGAGGCGTGGTCTATGGATAGAGTTGTGCGCAGGAGGGTGGATGTGCTGGAAATGAGATGTTTGAGGACAATATGTGGTGTGAGGTGGTTTGATCGAGTAAGTAATGTAAGGGTAAAAGAGATGTGTGGAAATAAATAGAGCGTGGCTGAGAGAGCAGAAGAGGGTGTTCCGAAATGGTTTGGGCACATGGAGAGAATGAGTAAGGAAAGATTGACCAAGAGGATATATGTGTCGGAGGTGGAGGGAACGAGGAGGAGTGGGAGACCAAATTGGAGGTGGAAAGATGGAGTGAAAAAGATTTTGAGTGATGGGGGCCTGAACATGCAGGAGAGTGAAAGGCGGGCAAGGAATAGAGTGAATTGGATCGATGTGGTATTCCGGGGTCGACGTGCTGTCAATGAATTGAGTCAGGGCATGTGAAGCGTCTGGGGTAAACCATGGATAGTTCTTTGGGGCCTGGATGTGGAAAGGGAGCTGTGGTTTCGGGCATTATTGCATGACAGCTAGAGACTGAGTGTGAACGAATTGGGCCTCTGTTGTCTTTTCATAGCGCTACCTCGCACACATGAGGGGAGAGGGGGATGTTATTCCATGTGTGGCGAGGTGGCGATGGGAATGAATAAAGGCAGACAGTGTGAATTGTGTGCATGTGTATATATGTATATGTCTGTGTGTGTATATATATGTGTACATTGAGATGTATGGGTATGTATATTTGCGTGTGTGGACGTGCATGTATATACATGTGTATGGGGGTGGGTTGGGCCTTTTTTTTCGTCTGTTTCCTTGCGCTACGTCGCAAACGCGGAGACAGCGACAAAGCAAAATAATAAGAAAAAAAAATAATTATAACAAGGTTGATAATTTAAATAATTGTGATAGTAATAATAACAATGATAATAATAATAATGACAACAATAATAATAGAATTAAAATTGTATTATTGTTTTTAATGGGTTCTTGTTTTGTTGAAAGTGTCAATGAAGGCTATCACTATAGAACTCTTTCCGCTCCAGGTATCTTTACAATAGATTTATTTTTTGGTGGTAAAACGGTGACCCTACTGGAGTAGCTCTACTTTAGTGTGAACCAATAGATAATGTTTTGTTACCTTTGATATATCACTATTGTGTAGGTTACTACCACGAGAAGATGAGATGACATATGACCACATATTCCAGACGTGTCTATGATGGTGCAGGTGGTGTGGTGGCCGAGGTCAGGTCGTTGTTCTTCTTGGACCAATCGTCACAAGAGCGCTTCCTGGAGGGTGTGTGGGGGGATGTTAGGTTCCCGTGTCGGGCCCTGATCCTCCATCTCACCAATAACCAGCTTGCCATCAGGTAATGTGACACTTATATACGAATCTCTATTACTATAACTGGGTCACTAACGGGGCATCAACATATGCTCTTTGCCAGATTGATATCAAACCTTGAGTACCTGAAGACAACGGAAAATGGACTCTATCAGCAGCAGATGTTTTCATTCTCATGCATAAATCTTTTTCATTTAATCTCTCGAAAATTCGAGAAAAATTTTAAAGAAAACGATGTGCCTTATTTTTCTTGGGGATGGGGGATCATTTCTCATTGAGTATTTCTGATTTTCTTCTCAGTCTTTTATATACGGAAAATATATTTGATTTTTCTTTATGTCGAGAATAATGCCCTTCACTCCAGCAAAGTTTCTTTTTTATCCCATTATATGCATCATCTTCCCTACTTTGTGATACTTTGTTCTCATGAAGCCAATAAACTTTACAAAATCAAGACTACAGTATCTCTCTACGTAATTCATAATCTTGATGATAAAGTCTCTGCGGTGTTGATGTTGTTTAATCTTCAGATAACTATGCGTCAGTCGTGCTGTGAACAAACCCTAAGTCTGACCTTCATTTGAGAAACATTTGCTTTAAAGATAATTTCAAAACATTTTCTCATCGACTAATGATAAGATAACTCAAAACTCTACTTATAGTATGAGCTTAAGTGATGACCGTTGGTTATCATTTACAGGTTTTTTGAAGTATCAAGTTTGTGGCAGCGGCCGGAGACACGCGTTGTGATTGTGGGTGGCAAGTCAGATATGGAGGCTCTTCTGTACCATTCTAGTCTTCGTAACACTGTTCACCTCCTCTACCTAGCCGCAGACATCCACAAGAACCTCACAGTCACCACAAGGCTCAGGACAAGACCCTCCAGCAGAGGTACTCGTAGTCAGCTCCAGCACCTCAACTTTCTCACGACAGGATGTAGTTGGCAGCAACAGCTTCCTGTACGTGTGACACTCTCGGATGTTGCTGCTACTGGTTGTAGGATTTAATACAAATGAATTCCAACATCAACAGCCTATTGGATCCTAGTGAAGCTCCTTCCGATAATGGAAGAGAACAGAAATTCATGTATTAGTTTGGCATCTGGGAGACACACAGATTGGTCAAAAAGGATAACATGTAAACTTTTCATAGAGCTAAATGTGTGCAAACAACGTTTTTCGTCGTCTTGAAGCGTAATACATATCAAATTTCTTTTAAAACGTATGTCTGATACTGCTTCCAGCAACCGTATTTTACAAATCATTCCATATGTTAACAATCCTGTTGACGAAAAGGCACTTCGCCTCATTATGGTTCAAATATTTGCCCACGAGTTTATATCCATTACTAAGTGTGAAATCAAACGAATCAGTCCATAAGTAGCACGTTGAATAGAGATGATCGAACCCTTTTATTATCTTGAGTACTTGTATTAATGCACCTCCTAACCCTCACTTTCCGAAGCTAGGTAATTCCAATCTGGTCAGTTAGCTCTCATGAAATTTGTTCTTCAGGCCGGAAACCATCTTGGCAGCTCGCCTCTGTGCCCTCTGCACTCTATTCATGCTGTTCGTTAAGTAAGACGACCAAAACTGAACTCAATATTTAAGAATGATATTCACCAAGTGACTTGTACAGATTAAGACTAATTTCCCGAGACTTAAATTCGAAAGTCCTATTAATGATTCTAAGAATTGTGCTCGTTATGGTCACTGTTTCTGTAACTGCGCTAGTGAATGTAGGTCACCAGGTACCACACGTAAGTAGTGTTTCCTCATTTACTTCTTGTTGCTGACCATAAATTATACTGGAGTTCTCTTTCCATTTTTACTATCGCTTTATAAAACTTTGTAATTATATAAATAAAAATTCATTAGCCGTTTGTCAGTCTAATCCATCAGCCTGTCTATATTAGTTTGAAGCTGCAGCTGTTCAGTTTCTGTTGTATATGTAATCCCAATTGAATATCTTCCTCGAATTTCGATAGCTTAGAATGCATCCCATCATTAGTATTATCGGTATATATGAGAAAGAAAATCAGTCTCAAGATTGATCCCTGTAGCACACCACTTTTTACGTCAAACCATTCGAGTTGGGCTTGACCATTAATCACTACCCGTTATTTGCATCCAAACAGACAATATCGAAGTGGAATCCTATCCATACCAAGAAATTAATTCATTAGTAATCTTTGATGTGAAAATTTTTTGAACGATTTTTGAAGTTCAAATAAATGACATTGAGCTTTATTTTCATGATGTATGTTGACTGTTGCTTTATTTTCATTATACACGTTGATTATTGCTATATTTACATGATATATGTTCACTGGTGCTTTAGTTTCATATCATATGTTGATTGCTGCTTTATTTTCATGATATATGTTGATTGTTGCTTTATTTTCATGATATATGTTGATTGTTGCTTTATTTTCATGATATATGTTGATTGTTGCTTTATTTTCATGATATATGTTGATTGTTGCTTTATTATCATATGTTGATTGTTCCTTTATTTTCATAATACATGCTGATTGCTGCTTTATTTTCATAACATATGTTGATTGATGCTTTATTTTCATAACATATGTTGATTGTTTCTTTGTTTTCATAACATATGTTGATTGTTTCTAGATTTTCATAATGTATGTTGATTGTGCTTTACTTTCATAATATATGTTGATTGTTGCGAAATTTTCATGATATATGTTTATTATTGCTTTGTTTTCATAATACATGTTGATTGTTGCTTTATTTTCATAATATATGTTGATTGTTGCTAGATTCTCATGATATATGTAGATTGTTGCTTTATTTTCATAACATATGTTGATTGTTGCTTTATTTTCATGATATTTTTAGATTGATGCTTTATTTTCATAGCATATGTTGATTGATGCTTTATTTTCAAAAGACATATTGATTGTTGCTTTATTTTCATAGTATATGTTGATTGTTGACTCATTTTTATAAGATATTTGGATTGCTGCTTTATTTTCATGATAAATGTTGATTGTTGCTTTATTTTCATAACATACGTTCATTGTTGCTTTATTTTCATAATCTATGTTGATTGTTGCTTTATTTTCATAATCTATGTTGATTATTGCTTTATTTTCATGATATATAATGATTATTGCTTTATTTTCATGATATATGTTCACTGTGGGTTATTTTCATAATATATGTTGATTCTTACTTTGATTTGATAATACATGTTGGTTGTTGCTTTATTTTCATATGTTGATTGTTGCTTTATTTTCATAACATACGTTCATTGTTGCTTTATTTTCATAATTTATGTTGATTGTTGCTTTATTTTCATAATCTATGTTGATTATTGCTTTATTTTCATGATATATAATGATTATTGCTTTATTTTCATGATATATGTTCACTGTGGGTTTTTTTTCATAATATATGTTGATTCTTACTTTGATTTCATAATATATGTTGGTTGTTGCTTTATTTTCATAAGTTGATTGTTGCTTTATTTTCATGATATATGTTGATTGCTGCTTTGTTTTCTTATTGTATATTGATTGTTGCTTTATTTCCTTATTGTAGGTTGATTGTTGCTTTCTTTTCATAACAAGTATTGATTGTTACTTTATTTTCATAATATATGTTGATTGTTGCTTTATTTTCATAATATATATTGACTGTTGCTTTATTTTCATAATATATTATGACTGTTGCTTTATTTTCGCATTATATGTTAACTGTTGCTTTATTTTCATGGTATATGTTGATTGTTGCTTATTATCATAATGTATGTTGACTGTTTCTATATTCTCATAATATATGTTGATTGTTGCTTTATTTTCATAATAAATGTTGATTGTAGCTTTACTTTCATAACATATGTTGATTGTTGCTTTATTTTCTTGATATATGTTGATTGTTGCTTTATTTTCAGAATATATGTTGAATGTTGCTTTATTTTCATAATGTATGTCTATTGCTGCTTTATTTTCGTAATATATCTGAATTGTTGCTTTATTTTCATGATATATGTTGATTTTTGCTTTCTTTTCATAACATATGTTGATTGTTTCTGTATTTTCATAATATGTGTTGATTGTTGCTTATTTTCTTGACATATGTTGATTGTTGCTTTATTTCCATAATATATGTAGATTGCTGCTTTATTTTCATGATATGTGTTGATTGTTGCTTTATTTTCATGGTATATGCTGACTGTTGCTTTATTTTCATTATATATATGTAGCATTTATGGAACTGGAGTAGGTCTATGATAGAGTTAATAGAGATGCTCTGTGGAAGGTATCAAGAATATATGGTGCTCAGGTAAGGTGTTAGAAGCAGTGAAAACTTTTTATCGAGGATGTAAGGCATATGTACTTGTAGGAAGAGAGGAAAATGAGTGGTTCTCAGTAAATGTTGGTTTGCGGCATGGGTGCACGATGTCTCCATGGTTATATAATTTGTTTATGGATGTGCTTGTTAAGGATATGAATGCAAGAGTTTTGGAAAGAGGGGAAAGTATGCAGTCTCTTGTGGATAAGAGAGCTTGGGAAGTGAGTCAGTTGTAGTTCGCTGATATGATATATATATATATATATATATATATATATATATATATATATATATATATATATATATATATATATATATATATATATATATATATATATATATATATATATATATATACATATATATATATATATATATATATATATATATATATATATATATATATATATATATATATATATATATATATATATATATATATATATATATATATATATATATATATATATATATATATATATATATATATATATATATATATATATATATATGAATACGAGGCAAGCATGCTAACCGCTAGGCTAATGGCCTGTATAATAGGAAACAACTGTTCGAAATACTAAGTACTCGAATACCCTTCGTCTCACTATGGTGAGCAACGGGGTCTATCGGTTGTTTCCGAACAGAACACATAGCCAGCTGATAGCGTTTTACCGAACCTGACTGTACAACGCGGAGTTATATGAATACGAATAAAGTTTATATGATCGCGCACCTTCATAGAACATACAAACCTCCATGAGCCAGGGTCGAACCTGGGACCCCTTGTGCAAGAGGCAGGCATGCTAACCGCTAGGCTAAGGGACTGTATAATAGGAAACAACTATTCGAAATACTAAGTACTCGAATACCCTTCGTCTCACTGTGGTGAGCAACGGGGTCTATCGGTTGTTTCCGAACAGAACACATAGCCAGCTGATAGCGTTTTACCGAACCTGACTGTACAACGCGGAGTTATATGAATACGAATAAAGTGTATATGAACGCACACCTTCATAGAACATACAAACCTCCATCAGCCAGGATCGAACCTGGGACCCCTTGTGCAAGAGGCAGGCATGCTAACCTTGGGAAGTGAGTCGGTTGTTGTTCGCTGATGATACAGCGCTGGTGGCTGATTCATGTGAGAAACTGCAGAAACTGGTGACTGAGTTTGGTAAAGCGTGTGAAAAAAGAAAGTTAAGAGTAAATGTGAATAAGAGCAAGGTAATTAGGTACAGTAGGGGAGAGGGTCAAGTCAATTGGGAGGTAAGTTTGAATGGAGAAAAACTGGGGGAAGAAAAGTGTTTTAGATATCTGGGAGTGGATCTGTCAGCGGATGGAACCATAGAAGCGGAAGTGGATCATAGGGTGGGGGAGGGGGCGAAAATCCTGGGAGCCTTGAAGAATGTGTGGAAGTCGAGAACATTATCTCGGAAAGGAAACATGGGTATGTTTGAAGGAATAGTGGTTCCAACAATGTTGTATGGTTGCGAGGCGTGGGCTATGGATAGAGTTGTGCGCAGGAGGATGGATGTGCTGGAAATGAGATGTTTGAGGACAATGTGTGGTGTGAGGTGGTTTGATCGAGTAAGTAACGTAAGGGTAAGAGAGATGTGTGGAAATAAAAAGAGTGTGATTGAGAGAGCAGAAGAGGGTGTTTGGAAATGGTTTGGGCACATGGAGAGAATGAGTGAGGAAAGATTGACCAAGAGGATATATGTTTCGGAGGTGGAGGGAACGAGGAGAAGTGGGAGACCAAATTGGAGGTGGAAAGATGGAGTGAAAAAGATTTTGAGTGATCGGGGCCTGAACATGCAGGAGGGTGAAAGGAGGGCAAGGAATAGAGTGAATTGGATCGGTGTGGTATACCGGGGTTGACGTGCTGTCAATGGATTGAATCAGGGCATGTGAAGCGTCTGGGGTAAACCATGGAAAGCTGTGTAGGTATGTATATTTGCATGTGTGGACCTAAGTATATACATGTGTATGGCGGTGGGTTGGGCCATTTCTTTCGTCTGTTTCCTTGCGCTACCTCGCAAACGCGGGAGACAGCGGCAAAATATATATATATATATATATATATATATATATATATATATATATATATATATATATATATATATATATATATATATATATATTTATATATATATATATATATATATATATATATATATATATATATATATATATATATATATATATATATATATATATATATATATATATATATATATATATATATATAAATATATATATATATATATATATATATATATATATATATATATATATATTTATTTATTTATTTTTATTATACTTTGTCGCTGTCTCCCGCGTTTGCGAGGTAGCGCAAGGAAACAGACGAAAGAAATGGACCAACCCCCCCCCCCCATACACATGTATATACATACGTCCACTCACGCAAATATACATACCTACACAGCTTTCCATGGTTTACCCCAGACGCTTCACATGCCCTGCTTCAATCCACTGACAGCACGTCAACCCCGGTATACCACATCGCTCCAATTCACTCTATTCCTTGACCTCCTTTCACCCTCCTGCATGTTCAGGCCCCGATCACACAAAATCTTTTTCACTCCATCTTTCCACCTCCAATTTGGTCTCCCTCTTCTCCTTGTTCCCTCCACCTCCGACACATATATCCTCTTGGTCAATCTTTCCTCACTCATCCTCTCCATGTGCCCAAACCACTTCAAAACACCCTCTTCTGCTCTCTCAACCACGCCCTTTTTATTTCCACACATCTCTCTTACCCTTACGTTACTCACTCGATCAAACCACCTCACACCACACATTGTCCTCAAACATCTCATTTCCAGCACATCCATCCTCCTGCGCACAACTCTATCCATAGCCCACGCCTCGCAACCATACAACATTGTTGGAACCACTATTCCTTCAAACATACCCATTTTTGCTTTTCGAGATAATGTTCTCGACTTCCACACATTCTTCAAGGCCCCCAGAATTTTCGCCCCCTCCCCCACCCTATGATCCACTTCCGCTTCCATGGTTCCATCCGCTGCCAGATCCACTCCCAGATATCTAAAACACTTCACTTCCTCCAGTTTTTCTCCATTCAAACTCACCTCCCAATTGACTTGACCCTCAACCCTACTGTACCTAATAACCTTGCTCTTATTCACATTTACTCTTAACTTTCTTCTTCCACACACTTTTCCAAACTCAGTCACCAGCTTCTGCAGTTTCTCACATGAATCAGCCACCAGCGCTGTATCATCAGCGAACAACAACTGACTCACTTCCCAAGCTCTCTCATCCCCAACAGACTTCATACTTGCCCCTCTTTCCAAAACTCTTGCATTTACCTCCCTAACAACCCCATCCATAAACAAATTAAACAACCATGGAGACATCAGACACCCCTGCCGCAAACCTACATTCACTGAGAACCAATCACTTTCCTCTCTTCCTACACGAACACATGCCTTACATCCTCGATAAAAACTTTTCACTGCTTCTAACAACTTTCCTCCCACACCATATATTCTTAATACCTTCCACAGAGCATCTCTATCAACTCTATCATATGCCTTCTCCAGATCCATAAATGCTACATACAAATCCATTTGCTTTTCTAAGTATTTCTCACATACATTCTTCAAAGCAAACACCTGATCCACACATCCTCTACCACTTCTGAAACCACACTGCTCTTCCCCAATCTGATGCTCTGTACATGCCTTCACCCTCTCAATCAGTACCCTCCCATATAATTTACCAGGAATACTCAACAAACTTATACCTCTGTAATTTGAGCACTCACTCTTATCCCCTTTGCCTTTGTACAATGGCACTATGCACGCATTCCGCCAATCCTCAGGCACCTCACCATGAGTCATACATACATTAAATAACCTTACCAACCACTCAACAATACAGTCACCCCCTTTTTTTAATAAATTCCACTGCAATACCAATATATATATATATATATATATATATATATATATATATATATATATATATATATATATATATATATATATATATATATATATATATATATATATATATATATATATATATATATATATATATATATATATATATATATATATATATATATATATATATATATATATATATATATATATATATGCATAGGGTGTTTTGGTCGAGGCGTTGTGCAAAGTGAAAGGGCTTGGGAAAATGATTTGGTAAACGGAGAAGAGGTAGTAAAAGCTTTTCGGAAGATGAAAGCCGGCAGGGCAGCAGGTTTGGATGGTATTGCAGTGTAATTCATTAAAAAATGGGGTGACTGTATTGTTGACTGGTTGGTAAGGTAATTTAATTTACGTATGATTCATGGTGAGGTGCCTGAGGATTTGGGGAATGCTTGCATAGTGCCATTGTACAAAGGCAAAGGGGATAAGAGTGAGTGCTCAAATTACAGAGGTATAAGTTTGTTGTTCGCTGATGATACAGCGCTGGTGGCTGATTCATGTGAGAAACTGCAGAAGCTGGTGACTGAGTTTGGTAAAGTGTGTGAAAGAAGAAAGTTAAGAGTAAATGTGAATAAGAGCAAGGTTATTAGGTACAGTAGGGTTGAGGGTCAAAGTCAATTGGGAGGTAAGTTTGAATGGAGAAAAACTGGGGAAGAAAGTGTTTTAGATATCTGGGAGTGGATCTGTCAGCGGATGGAACCATAGAAGCGGAAGTGGATCATAGGGTGGGGGAGGGGGCGAAAATCCTGGGAGCCTTGAAGAATGTTGGAAGTCGAGAACATTATCTCGGAAAGCAAAACATGGGTATGTTTGAAGGAATAGTGGTTCCAACAATGTTGTATGGTTGCGAGGCGTGGGCTATGGATAGAGTTGTGCGCAGGAGGGTAGATTTGCTTGAAATGAGATGTTTGAGGACAATATGTGGTGTGAGGTGGTTTGATCGAGTAAGTAACGTAAGGGTAAGAGAGATGTGTGGAAATAAAAAGAGTGTGATTGAGAGAGCAGAAGAGGGTGTTTGGAAATGGTTTGGGCACATGGAGAGAATGAGTGAGGAAAAATTGACCAAGAGGATATATGTTTCGGAGGTGGAGGGAACGAGAAGAAGTGGGAGACCAAATTGGAGGTGGAAAGATGGAGTGAAAAAGATTTTGAGTGATCGGGGCCTGAACATGCAGGAGGGTGAAAGGAGGGCAAGGAATGGAGTGAATTGGATCGATGTGGTATACCGGGGTTGACGTGCTGTCAATGGATTGAATCAGGGCATGTGAAGCGTCTGGGGTAAACCATGGAAAGCTGTGTAGGTATGTATATTTGCATGTGTGGACGTAAGTATATACATGTGTATGGCGGTGGGTTGGGCCATTTCTTTCGTCTGTTTCCTTGCGCTACCTCGCAAACGCGGGAGACAGCGGCAAAATATATATATATACATATATATATATATATATATATATATATATATATATATATATATATATATAATATATATATATATATATTTATTTATTTATTTTCATTATACTTTGTCGCTGTCTCCCGCGTTTGCGAGGTAGCGCAAGGAAACGTCCACTCACGCAAATATACATACCTACACAGCTTTCCATGGTTTACCCCAGACGCTTCACATGCCCTGCTTCAATCCACTGACAGCACGTCAACCCCGGTATACCACATCGCTCCAATTCACTCTATTCCTTGACCTCCTTTCACCCTCCTGCATGTTCAGGCCCCGATCACACAAAATCTTTTTCACTCCATCTTTCCACCACCAATTTGGTCTCCCTCTTCTCCTTGTTCCCTCCACCTCCGACACATATATCCTCTTGGTCAATCTTTCCTCACTCATCCTCTCCATGTGCCCAAACCACTTCAAAACACCCTCTTCTGCTCTCTCAACCACGCCCTTTTTATTTCCACACATCTCTCTTACCCTTACGTTACTCACTCGATCAAACCACCTCACACCACACATTGTCCTCAAACATCTCATTTCCAGCACATCCATCCTCCTGCGCACAACTCTATCCATAGCCCACGCCTCGCAGCCATACAACATTGTTGGAACCACTATTCCTTCAAACATACCCATTTTTGCTTTTCGAGATAATGTTCTCGACTTCCACACATTCTTCAAGGCCCCCAGAATTTTCGCCCCCTCCCCCACCCTATGATCCACTTCCGCTTCCATGGTTCCATCCGCTGCCAGATCCACTCCCAGATATCTAAAACACTTCACTTCCTCCAGTTTTTCTCCATTCAAACTCACCTCCCAATTGACTTGACCCTCAACCCTACTGTACCTAATAACCTTGCTCTTATTCACATTTACTCTTAACTTTCTTCTTCCACACACTTTTCCAAACTCAGTCACCAGCTTCTGCAGTTTCTCACATGAATCAGCCACCAGCGCTGTATCATCAGCGAACAACAACTGACTCACTTCCCAAGCTCTCTCATCCCCAACAGACTTCATACTTGCCCCTCTTTCCAAAACTCTTGCATTTACCTCCCTAACAACCCCATCCATAAACAAATTAAACAACCATGGAGACATCACACACCCCTGCCGCAAACCTACATTCACTTAGAACCAATCACTTTCCTCTCTTCCTACAAGAACACATGCCTTACATCCTCGATAAAAACTTTTCACTGCTTCTAACAACTTTCCTCCCACACCATATATTCTTAATACCTTCCACAGAGCATCTCTATCAACTCTATCATATGCCTTCTCCAGATCCATAAATGCTACATACAAATCCATTTGCTTTTCTAAGTATTTCTCATATACATTCTTCAAAGCAAAGACTTGATCCACACATCCTCTACCACTTCTGAAACCACACTGCTCTTCCCCAATCAGATGCTCTGTACATGCCTTCACCCTCTCAATCAGTACCCTCCCATATAATTTACCAGGAATACTCAACAAACTTATACCTCTGTAATTTGAGCACTCACTCTTATCCCCTTTGCCTTTGTACAATGGCACTATGCACGCATTCCGCCAATCCTCAGGCACCTCACCATGAGTCATACATACATTAAATAACCTTACCAACCACTCAACAATACAGTCACCCCCTTTTTTTAATAAATTCCACTGCAATACCATATATATATATATATATATATATATATATATAATATATATATATATATATATATATATATATATATATATATATATATATATATATATATATATATATATATATATATATATATATATATATATATATATATATATATATATATATATATATATATATATATATATATATATATATATATATATATGCATAGGGTGTTTTGGTCGAGGCGTTGTGCAAAGTGAAAGGGCTTGGGAAAATGATTTGGTAAACGGAGAAGAGGTAGTAAAAGCTTTTCGGAAGATGAAAGCCGGCAGGGCAGCAGGTTTGGATGGTATTGCAGTGTAATTCATTAAAAAATGGGGTGACTGTATTGTTGACTGGTTGGTAAGGTAATTTAATTTACGTATGATTCATGGTGAGGTGCCTGAGGATTTGGGGAATGCTTGCATAGTGCCATTGTACAAAGGCAAAGGGGATAAGAGTGAGTGCTCAAGATACAGAGGTATAAGTTTGTTGGGTATTCCTTGTAAATCATATGGGATGGTATTTATTGAGTGCGTGAAGGCATGTACAGAGCATCAGACTGGGGAAGAGCAGTGTGGTTTCAGAATTGGTAGAGGATGTGTGGATCAGGTCTTTGCTTTGAAGAATGTATGGGAGAAATATTTAGAAAAGCAAATGGATTTGTATGTAGCATTTATGGATCTGGAGAAGGCATATGATAGAGTTGATAGAGATGCTCCGTGGAAGGTATTAAGAATATATGGTGTGGGAGGCAAGTTGTTAGAAGCAGTGAAAAGTTTTTATCGAGTATGTAAGGCATGTGTAAGTGTAGGAAGAGAGGAAAGTGATTGGTTCTCAGTGATTGTAGGTTTGCGGCAGGGGTGTGTGATGTCTCCATGGTTGTTTAATTTGTTTATGGATGGGGTTGTTAGGGAGGTGATTCAAGAGTTTTGGAAAGAGATCCAAGTATGCAGTCTGTTGTAGATGAGAGAGCTTGGGAAGTGAGTCAGTTGTTGTTTGGTGATGATACAGCGCTGGTGGCTGATTCATGTGAGAGACGGCAGAAGCTGGTGACTGAGTTTAGTAAAGTGTGTGAAAGAAGAAAGTTAAGAGCAAATGTGAATAAGAGCAAGGTTATTAGGTACAGTAGGGTTGAGGGTAAAGTCAATTGGGAGGTAAGTTTGAATGGAGAAAAACTGGAGAAAGTAAAGTGTTTTAGATATCTGTGAGTGAATGTGGCAGCGGATGGAACCATGGAAGCGGAAGTGAAGCATAGGGTGGGGGAGGGGGCGAAAATCCTGGGAGCCTTGAAGAATGTTTGGAAGTCGAGAACATTATCTCGGAAAGCAAAAATGTGTATGTTTGAAGGAATAGTGGTTCCAACAATGTTGTATGGCTGCGAGGCGTGGGCTATGGATAGAGTTGTGCGCAGGAGGGTAGATTTGCTTGAAATGAGATGTTTGAGGACAATATGTGGTGTGAGGTGGTTTGATCGAGTAAGTAATGTAAGAGTAAGAGAGATGTGTGGAAATATAAAGAGTGTGGTTCAGAGATGCAGAAGAGGGCGTTTCGAAATGGTTTGGTCACATGGAGAGAATGAGTGAGGAAAGATTGACCAAGAGCATATATGTGTCAGAGGTGGAGGGAACGAGGAGAAGTGGGAGACCAAATTGGAGGTGGAAAGATGGAGTGAAAAAGATTTTGAGTGATCGGGTCCTGAACATGCAGGAGTGTGAAAGGTGTGCAAGGAATAGAGTGAATTGAAACGATATGGTATACCGGGGTCGACGTGCTGTCAATGGATTGATCCAGGGCATGTGAAGCGTCTGAGGTAAACCATGGAAAGTTCTGTGGGGCCTGGATGTGGAAAGGGAGCTGTGGTTTCAGTGCATTATTACATGACAGCTAGAGACTGAGTGTGAACGAATGGGGCCTTTGTTGTCTTTTCCTAGCGGTACCTCGCACACATGAGGGGGGACGGGGTTGTTATTCCATGTGTAGCGAGGTGGCGATGGGAATTAATAAAGGCAGACAGTATGTATTATGTACATGTGTATATATGTATATGTCTGTGGTTGTTTATATATATGTGTACATTGAGATGTGTAGGTATGTATATTTGCGTGTGTGGACGTGTATATGTATACATGTGTATGTGGGTGGGTTGAGCCATTCTTTCGTCTGTTTCCTTGCGCTACCTCGCTAAAGCGGGAGACAACGACAAAGCAAAATAAATAAATTTAAATATATATATATATATATATATATATATATATATATATATATATATATATATATATATATATATATATTGATTTATTCATTTATTTATAGTTACTATACTTTCTCGCTGTCTCCCGCGTTAGCGAGGTAGCGCAAGTGAAATAGACGAGAAAATGGCCCAACCAACCCACATACTTATGTAATATATATACGTTTACACACAGAGACACATACATATACATCACACCGTATACATATATATATATACACGCACACATATATACATATATACATGTGTATATAATTCATACTATGTGCCCGTATTTATTACTGTCGCCGCCCCTCCACACATGAAAAGACAAACCCCTCCGCCCGCATGTGCGCGAGGTATTAATAGGAAAAGACAACAAAGGCCACATTCGTTCACACTCAGTCTCTAGCTGTCATGTATAATGCACCGGAACCACAGTACTCTTTCCACAACCAGGCCTTACAAAACTTTCCATTGTTTACCCCAGACGCTTCAAATGCCCTGGGTTCAATGTATTGACAGCGCGACGATCCCGGAATAACATATCGGTCCAATTCACTATATTCCTTGCACGCCTTTCATCCCACTGCATGTTCAGGCCCCGATTACACAAAATTGTTTTCACTCCATTTTTGCACCTCCACTTTGGTTTCCCACTTCTCGTTCCCTCAACCTCTGACACATATAACGTCTTTGTCAATCTTTCCTCACTCATTGTCTCCTTGTGACCAAACCATTTCAAAACACATTGTTATGGTCTCTCAACCACACTCTTTTATTACCACACATCACTCTTACCCAATTATTACTTACTCGATCAAACTACAACACACCACATATTGATTCAAACATCTCATTTCCAACACATCCAAACTCCTTCGCACGACTCTATCTATAGGCAACGCCTCGCAACCTTGTAATATCTTTGGAACCTCTATTCCTTAAAACATACTAAATTTTGCTTTCCAAGATAACGTTCTCGATTCCACACGTTTTTCAACGCTCCCAGAATAGTCGCACCCTCCCCCACCCTATGATTCACTTCCGCTTATATGGTTCCGTCCGCTGCCAAATCCACTACCATGTATTTAAAACACCACTTCCTCTAGTTTCTCTCCATTCAAACTTACCTCCCAATTGACTTGTCCATCAACCCTACTGTACCTAATAACCTTGCTTTTAGTCACATTTACTCTCAGATTTCTTCTTTCACACACATTACCAAACTCAGTCACCAGCTTCCGAAATTTCTCACACGAATCAGCCACCAGCGCTGTATCATTACCGAACAACAACTGACTCACTTCCCAAGCTCTCTCATTCACAACAGACTGCATACTTGCCCCTCTTTCCAAAACTCTTGTATTCACCTCCCTAACAACCCCATCCATAAACAAATCAAACAAGCATGGAGACATCACACACCCCTGCAGCAAACCAACATACACTGACAACCAGTCATTTTCCTGTCTGCCTACACGTACACATGCCTTACATCCTCTATAAAAACTTTTCACTGCTTCTAACAACTTGCCCCATACACCATATATTCTTAACACCTTCCACAGAGCATCTCTGTCAATTTTATCATATGCTTTCTTTAGATTCATAGATGCTTCATCCAAATTCATTTGCTTTTCTAAGCAAACACCTGATCCATATATCCTCTTACCATTTCTGAAAACAAGCTGCTCCTCTCCAATCTGATGCTTTGTACAGGTCTTCATCCTCTCAATCAGTACCCTCCCATGTAATTTCCCAGGAATACTCAACAAACTTATACCTCTGTAACTTGAGCACTCACTTTTATCCCCTTTGCCTTTGTGCAATGGCACTATGGAAGCATTCCGCCAATACTCAGGCACCTCACCATGATTCATACATACATTAAGGAACCTTTTTTGATAAATTCCACTGCAATACCATTCAAATCCACTGCCTTGACGGCATCCATCTCCCGCAAAGCTTTTACTGCCTCCTCTCTATTTACCAACTCATTCTCCCTAACCCTCTCACTTTGCACACCACCTCGACCCATATACCATATATCTGCCGCTCAGTCATAACACATCCAACAAACCTTCAAGATACTCACTCCATCTCCATCTCACATCACCACTACTTGTTATCACCTCTCCATTAGCCCCCTTCAGTGAAGTTTCCATTTGTTCCCTTGTCTTACGCTCTTTATTTACCTCCTTCCAAAACATCTTTTTATTCTTTCTCACATAGGAGGTGGGCAGATTAGAAATTGTAGTGAGTGGTGGGATGAAGAAGTAAGATTATTAGTGAAAGAGAAGAGAAATGCATTTGGATGAATTTTGCCAGGACATAATGCAAATGACTGGGGGATGTTTAAAAGAAAGAGAATGGTCAAGAGAAAGGTGCAGGAGGCGAAAAAATTGGCAAATGAGAGTTGGGGTGAGAGATTATCATTAGATTTTAGGGAAATTAAAAAGATGTTTTGGAAGTAGGTAAATAAAGTGCGCAAGACAAGGGAACAAATGGGAACATCATTGAAGGGACTAATGGGGAGGTGAAAACAAATAGTGGTGATGTGAGAAGGAGATGGAGTAAGTATTTTGAAGGTTTGTTAAATGTGTTTCATGATAGAGCGGCAGATATAGGGTGTTTTGGTCAAAGTGGTGTGGAACATGAGAGGGTTAGAGAAAATGATTTGGTATACGGAGAAGAGGTAGTAAAAGGTTTGCGGAAGATGAAAGCCGGCAAGGCAGCGGGTTTGATTGGTATTGCAGTGGAACTTATTAAGAAAGGGGGTGACTCTATTGTTGACTGGTTGGTGAGGTTATCAAATGTATATGAGACTCATGGTGAAGTGCCAGAGGACTGGCGGAATGCGTGGATAGCGCCATTGTACAAAGGCAAAGGAGATAAGAGTGATTGCTCAAATTTCAGAGGAATAAGTTTTTTGAACTTTCCTGTGAAATTATATGAGAGGGTATTGAGTTAGTGGGTGAAGGCATGTAAAGAGCATGAGATTGGGGAAGAGCAGTATGGTTTCAGACTTGGTGGAGGATGTTTGGATCAGGTGTTTGCTTTGAAAAATGTAAATGAGAAATACTTAGGAAAGCAAATGGATTTGTATGTAGCATTTATGGATCTGAAGAAGGCATATCATAGAGTTGATAGAGATGCTCTGTGGAAGGTTTTAAGAATACATGGTGTGGGAGGTAAGTTGTTAGAAGCAGTGAAAAGCTCGGTTTGCGGTAGAGGTGCGTGATGTCTCCATGGTTGTTTAATTTGTTCATGGATGGGGTTGTTAGGGGGGTGAATGCAAGAATATAGGAATGACTGGCAAGTATGCAGTCTGTTGTGGATGTGAGAGCTTGGGAAGTGAGTCAGTTGCTGGTCGTTTATGATACAGCGCTGGTGGCTGATTCGTGTGAGAAAGTACAGAATCTGGTGACTGAGTTTGGTAAAGTGTGTGAAAGAGGAAGGCTGAGAGTAAATGTGAATAAGACCAAGGTTATTAGGTACAATAGGGTTTAGGGACAACTCTATTGGGAGGCAAGTTTCAATGGAGAAAGCTGGAGGAAGTGAAGGGTTTTAGATATCAGGGAGAGGATTTAACAGTGGCTGAGACCATGAAAGCGGAAGTGAGTCATAGGGTGGGGGAGGGGGCGAAAGTTCTGGGAACGTTGAAGAATGTGTGGAAGTCGAGAACAGCATCTCGGAAGTCAACTGGGAGGTAAGTTTGAATGGAGAAAAACCGAAGGAATTGAACTGTTCTAGATATTTGGGAGTGGATTTGGCAGCGGATAAAATCATGGAATCGGAAGTGAATCATAGAGTTGGGGAGGGGGCGAAAGGTATGCGAACTTTGAAAAATGTGCGGAAGTCGAGAACGTTATATTGGAAAGCAAAAATGGGTATGTTTGTAGAAATAGTGGTTCCAACAATAATATTTAGTTGCGAGGCATGTGCTATAGATAGAGTTGTGCGGAGGAAGGTGGATGTGTCGGAAATGAGATGTTTGAGGACAATATGTGGTGTGAGGTGGTTTGATCGAATAAGTAATGAAAGAGTAAGAGAAATATGTGGTAAGAAAAAGAGTGTGGTTGATAGAGCAGAAGATGTTGTTTTAAAATGGTTTCATCACATAGAGGGAATGAGTGAGGAGAGATTGACAAAGAGGATACATGTGTCAGAGGTGGAGGGAACAAGAACCGGGAGACCAAACTGAAGGTGAGAAGTTAGAGTGAAAAAGATTTTTAGTGATCGGGGCATGAATATTCAGGAGAGTGAAAGGCGTGCAAGGAATAGAGTGAATTAGAACGCTGTGGTATACCGGGGTCGACGTGCTGTCAATGGATTAAACCAGGGCATGTGAAGCGTCTGGGGTAAACCATGGATAGTTTTGTGGGGCCTGGATGTGGAAAGGGAGCTGTGATTTCGGTGCATTATACATTACAGCTAGAGAATGAGTGTGAACGAATGAGGCCTTTGTTGTCTTTTCCTAGCGCTGCCTCGCGCACATGCGGGAGGAGGGGGTTGTCATTTCATTTGTTGCAGGGTATCGACGTGAATGATGAAGGGCAGACATAATGAATTACGTACATGTGTACATATGTATATGTTTGTGTGTGTATGTATATGAACACACACAACCATGGAGACATCACGCACATTTGCCGCAAACCAACATTCACTGAGATCCAATCACTTTCCTCTTTTCTTACACATACACATGCCTTACATTCCCGATAAAAACTTTTCACTGCTTCTAACAACTTACCTCCCACACCATATATTCTTAATACAGAGCATCTCTATCAGCTCTATCATATACCTTTTCCAGATCCATAAATGCTATATAGAAATCCACTTGCTTTTATAAGTATTTCTTACACACATTTTTCAAAGCAAACACCTAATGTACACATCCTATATCACTTCTGAAACCACACTGCTCTTCCCCAATCTGACGCTCTGTACATGCCTTCACCCTCTCAATCAATACCCTCCCGTACAATTTCCCAGGATTACTCAACAAACTTATACCTCTGCAATTTGAGCACTCATTCTTATCCCCTTTCCCTTTTTACAATGGCACTATGCAAGTATTGCGCCAGTCCTAAGGCACCTCACCATGAGTCATACATAAACTGATTAACCTTACCAACCAGCCAACAATAGAGTCACCCCCTTATTTAGTAAGTTCCACTGGAATACAATCCAAACCCGCTGCCTTGCCGGAGTCCATTTTCCGCAAAGCTTTTACTACCTCTTTTCTTTTTACCAAATCATTCTCCCAAACCCTCAAAATCTGCACACCACCTCGAACAAAACACCCTATATCTGCCACTCTATCATCAAACACTTTCAACAAACCTTGAAAATACTCACTGAATCTCCTTCTCACATTACCACTACTTGATATCATCTTCCCATTAGCCCCTTTCACTGATGTTCCCATTTGCTCAATTGTCTTACGGAATTTATTTACTTCCTCCCAAAACATCTTCTATTCTCCCTAAAAGTTAATGATACTCTCTCACCCCAACTTTCATTGCCCTGTTTTTCACCTCTTGTACCTTTCTCTTGACCTGCCTCTTTCCTGTATACATCTCCTAGTCATTTGTATTATTTCCCTGCAAAAATCGTCCAAATGCCTCTCCCTTCCCCGTCACTAATAATCTTTCTTCTTCATCCCACCACTCACTACCCTTTCTAGTCTGCCCGCCGCCTACACTTCTCATGCCGCAAGCATCTTTTGCGCAAGCCAACACTGCTTCCCTAATACATCACATTC
The DNA here is from genome assembly GCF_036320965.1 of Panulirus ornatus. Taxonomy (NCBI): domain Eukaryota; kingdom Metazoa; phylum Arthropoda; class Malacostraca; order Decapoda; family Palinuridae; genus Panulirus; species Panulirus ornatus. The sequence goes on along the minus strand of NC_092248.1, from coordinate 24,926,254 downwards.
CTCTCCCACTCCCCTTACATCCTGTGTTCTCACGTTTTTCCATTCTGTACTCAGTCTTTCCTAGTACTTCCTCACACAAGTCTCCTTCTCAAGCTCACTTACTCTCACCACTCTCTTCACCACAACATTCTTCTTTTCTGAAAACCTCTACAAATCTTCACCTTCGTCTCCACAAGGTAATGATCAGATATTCCTCAAGTTGCATCTCCCAGCATATTAACATCCAAAAGTCTCTCTTTAGCGCGCCTATCAATTAACACGTAATCCAATAACGCTCTCTGGCCATCTCTCCTACTTACATACGTATACTTATGTATATTTGTCTTTTTAAACAAGGTATTCCCAATCATCAGTCCTTTTTTTGCGCACATATCCAGAAGTTCTTCGCCATTTCAATTTACAATGGGGATGAGCATTGTGGCTTCAGAAGTGGTAATGGCCGTGGGAGAGAAATGGGTTGTGTGGTAATAAAAAGCGTGTTGTTGAGAAAGCAGAAGAGGGTGTTTTGAAATGGTTTGGTGTTTGCTTTGAAGAATGTATGAGAGAAATACTTAAAAGAACAAATGGATTTGTATGTAGAATTTATGGATCTGTAGAAGACATATGATAGAGTTGATAGAGATGCTTTTTGGAAGGTTTTAAGAATATATGTTGTGCGAGGCAAGTTATTAGAAGCAATGAAAAGGTTTTATCGAGGATGTAAGTCATGTTCACGAGTAGGAAGAGAGGAAAGTCATTGGTGTTCAATGAATGTTGGTTTGGCAGGGGTGCGTGATGTGTCACTGGTTGTTTAATTTGTTTATGGATGGGGTTGTTAGGGAGGTGAATACAAGAGTTTTGGAAGGAGGGGCAAGTATGCAGTCTGTTGTGGATGAGAGAGCTTGGGAAGTGAGTCAGTTGTTGTTCGCTGATGATACACCGCTGGTGACTGATTCGTGTGGGAAACTGCAGAAGCTGGTGACTGAGTTTGGTAAAGTGTGTGAAAGAAGAAAGTTAAGAGTAAATGTGAATAAGAGCAAGGTTAATTATTAGGTACAGTAGGGTTGAAGGTCAAGTGAATTGGGATTCAAGTTAGAATGGAGAAAAACTGGAGAAAGTGAAGTGTTTTAGATATATGGGAGTGGATTTAGCAGGGATGGAACCATGGAAGCTGAAGTGAATCATAGGGTGGGGTACGAGGTGAAATTTCTGGGAACGTTGAAGAATGTGTGGAAGTCGAGAACATTTTCTCGGAAAGGAAAAATGGGTATGTTTGAAGGAATAATGGTTCCAGCAATGTTATATGGTTGCGAGGCATGGGTTATAGATAGAGTTGTGCGGAGGAGGGTGGATGTGCTGGAAGTGAGAAGTTTGAGGACAATATGTAGTGTCAGGTGGTTTGAGCGAGTAAGAAATAATAGGGTAACAGAGATGTGTGGTACTAGAAAGAGTGTGGCTAAGAGAGCAGAAGAGGGTGTTTTGATATAGTTTGGTCACATGGAGAGAATGTGTGAGGAAAGATTGACCAAGAGGATATATATGTCAGAGGTGGAGGGAACGAGGAGAAGTGGGAGACCAAATTGGAGGTGGAAAGATGGAGTGAAAAAGATTTTGAGTAATCAGGGCCTGAACATGCAGGAGGGTGAAAGGCGTGCAAGGAATAGTGAATTGGAACGATGTGGTATACTGGGGTCGACATGCTGTCAATGGATTGAACCAGGGCGTGGGAAGCGTCTGGGTTAAACCATGGAAAGTTCTGTGGGGCCTGGATGTGGAAAGAGAGCTGTGGTTTCAGTGCATTATACATGACAACTAGAGACTGAGCGTGAACGAATGTGGCCTTTGCTGTCGTTTCCTATCGCTACCTCGCGCACATGCGGGGGAAAGGGTTATTTCATGTGTCGCTGGGTGGCGATGGGACTGAATAAAGCAGAGAGTATGAATTATGTACACGTGTTTATATGTACATGTCTCTGTGTGTATATATATGTATACGTTGAGATGGATAGGTATGTATATTTGGGTGTGTGGGCGTGTATGTATATACATGTGTATGTGGGTGAGTTGGGCCATTCTTTTATCTGTGTCCTTGCGCTACCTCGCTAACGCGGGAGACAGCGACAAAGCAAGATAATATGTAGAGAGAGAGAGAGAGAGAGAGAGAGAGAGAGAGAGAGAGAGAGAGAGAGAGAGAGAGAGAGAGAGAGAGAGAGAGAGAGAGAGAGAATGAGATGAGTACGTATATGGATTGATATGTGGACTGAAAGGAGGAGAGGTACTTAGATATGATTCGTTACTCATTTCATTGATAAATCCCCAGATACATCTTTGTATACGGTGTAATCCATGAATACCTTCCCTCGTATCATGTGTCCCAGGCTGGAGTGACCACATCAACATTTACCGACGATGTCTTTATTGTGGCAACGGGGAAGTGGACGTACAACTGCTACAACGGTGGCATCCCTCTCGTGTTCTCCAGGACCTCAAGTCCATCTTCACAGGTTTGTAAAGTGTCTTGGTAATGTCCACCTCTCGTAGTATGACCCATAACAATTCGTTAACATTTCCAAAATGGAAAAGCATGTGAATATATGAATCAAATATCAGCGAACAAGGTATTGTGGATGAAAACATCGACAAGTATTCATTTTTCTATGCGTATTCTTAATGAAATTAAGAGTATACATAACACAAAGGATGATATATGCTTGGCTTCACACACACGCACACACACACACACACACACACACACACACACACACACACACACACACACACACACACACATACACACACACTTGTGTGAGGAAGTACCAGGAGATATTCACTGTAGAATGGCAAAAGGTGAAATGGAATGGGTTGTGTGGTAATAAAAAGAGGTTGAGAGAGCAGAAGAGGGTGCTTTGAAATGGTTTGGTCACATGGAGAGAATGAGTGAGGATAGAATGAAAAAGAGGATACATGTGTCAGAGGTGGAGATCAAATTAGAGTTGGAAGAGTGGAGTGAAAAGGTTATTGACCAATCGGGGCCAAAACATATAGGAGGTTGAAAGGCGTGAAAGGATTAAAGTAAATTAGAAAGATGTGGTAAACAGGGTAGACGTGTTGTTAATGGCTTGAATCAGGGCATGTGAAGCGTCTAGGGTAAACCGTGGAAAGTTTTGTTGGGCCTGGATGTGGAAAGAGAGCTGTAGTTTAGGTGCATTACACATGACCGCTAGAGACTGAGTGTGAACGAATGTGGCCATTGTTGTCTTTTCCTAACAGTGATGGGGGAGGGGATGCCATTTTATTTGTGGCGGGTTGGCGACAAGATTGAATGAAGGCAACAAGTATGAATATGTACATATTTATATATGTATATGTCTGTGTATGTATATGTAAGTATACGTTGAATTGTATATGTATGTGCATGTGCGTGTGTGGGCATTTATGTATATACATGTGTATATGGGTGGGTTGGGCCATTCTTTTGTCTGTTTCCTTGCGTTACCTTGCTGGCATGGGAGATACCGACTGATTATGATAACAAAATTAAGTTTCTAAATGGAGAAACAGAAGTAGTCATGCGGGGAATGCTAATCCTCCTCGAAGGCTCAGATTGGGCTATAAGAATGTGTGTTGATGTAACAAAGATGAGAAAATAGGAGAGATAGGTAGTATATTTAAGGAAAGGAACCAGAATGTTTTGCCTCTGAGTAAAACGAAGCTCAAAGGTATAGATGAAGAGTTGTTTGGGAATGTCCTGGGAGGAAATTCACGGGTTGGTGAGAGGACAAGAGCATAGGATAGAGTAGCACTACTCTAGAAACAAGAGTTGTGGGAGTATGTGACAGACTGTAAGAAAGTAAACTCTAGATTGATATGATTAAGACTGAAAATGGATGGAAAGAGATTGGTCATTATTGGTGCCTATGCACTTGGTCATGAGAAGAAATATCATGAGAGGCAACTGAGTGTGTTGACAGGTTTGATGCACGAGACCAGGTTATGCCGATGGGTGATTTCAATATAAAGGTGAGTAATGTGGCAGTTGATGGTCTAATTGGTGTACATGGGGTGTTCAGTGTTGAAAATGGTGAAGAGCTTGTAGATTTGTGTGCTGAAAAAGGACAGGTGATTGGGAATATCTGGTTTGAAATCAGAGATATACATAGGTATACGTATGTAAGTATGAGGGATGGGAAGAGAGCGTTATTGAATTATGTGTTAATCGATAGGCGTGTGAAAGGGAGATTTTTGGATGTTAATGTGTTGAGAGGAGCAACTAGACATATGTCTGATCATCATCTTGTGGAGCAAAGGTGAAGATTTGCAGGGGTTTCCAGAAAAGGAGAGAGAATGGTGGGTGAAGAGGATGGTGAGAGTAAGTGAGCTTGGAAAAGAGACCGATGTGAGGAAATACCAGAGGGATTGAGTGTAGAATGGAATACGTGAGAGTTAAAGACGTAAAGGGAGTGGGGAGGAACGGGATGTATTTAGGAAAGCTGTGATGGCTTGCACCAGTGATGCTTGTGGCATGAGAAACGTGGAAGGTGGACATATTAGAAAGGATAGTGAGTGGTGGGATGAAGATAATATATTGATAGTGAAAGAGAAGAGAGAGGAGTTTGTTCAATTTTTACAAGGAATTAGTGACAATGACTGGGAGATATATAAAAGAACCAGGCAGGAGGGCGAGAGAAAGGTGCAAGAGGTGAAAAAGAGGGCAAATGTGAGTTGGGGTGAGAGAGTATCATTAGATTTTAGGGAGAATAAAAAGATGTTATGGATTAAGGAAAATAACGTGCGTAAGACAAGAGAACAAATGGAACATCAGTGAAGGGGGCTAATGGGGAGGTAATAACAAATAGTGGTGAAGTGAGAAGGAGGTGGAGTGAGTATTTTGAAGGTTTGTTAAATGTGTTTGGTGATAGAGTGGCAAATATAGAGTGTTTTAGCGAGCTGGTGGACGAAGTGAGGGTCAAGGAGAATGGTTTGGTAAAGAGATAATAGACAGTGAAAGCTTTGCGGAAGATTAAAGCTGGCAAAGCGGTGGGTTTGGATGGTATTGTAGTGGAATTCATCAAGAATGGAGGAGACTGTGTTGTTGACTGGTTGGTGACGATATTCAGTGTATGTACGGCTCATGGTGAAGTATCTGATGATTAGCTGAAGAATGCATAGTGCCATTGTACAAAAGGAAAGGGGATAAAGGTGAGTGTTCAAATTACAGATTTAGATAATATGGTAGATTAGTGATTGAGAGGGTGAAGGCATGTACAGATCATCAGATTTGGGAAGAGAAGTGTGGTTTCAGATGTGGTAGAGGACGTGTGGATCAGGTGTTTGCTTTGAAGAATGTATGTGAAAATACTTAGAAGACCAAATGCATTTGTATGGAGCATTAATGGACCTGGAGAAGGCATATGATAAAGTTGATAGAGATGCTCTGTGGAGGATATTAAGATTATATGGTGTGGGTGGAAAGTTCCTAGAAGTAGTGAAAAGTTTCTATCGAAGATGTAATGCATGTGTACAAGTAGGAAGAAAGGAAAGTGATTGGTTTATGGATAGGATTGTTTGGGAGGTGAATGCAAGAGTTTTGGAGAGAGGGGCAAGTATGCAGTCTGTTGTGGATGAGAGGAATTGGGAAGTGAGTCAGTTGTTGTTCGTTGATGATACAGCGCTGGTGTCTGATTCGGGTGAGAAACTGCAGAGGTTGGCAACAGAGTTGGTAAAGTTTATGAAAGATAACGCTGCAAGTAAATATGAGTAATGCCAAGGTTATTCGGTACAGTACGGCAGAGGGACAAGTCAACTGTGAGGTAAGATTGAATGGAGAAAAACTGTGTTTTTGATATCATGGGGTGGATTTAACAGCGGATGGAACCATGGAAGCGGAAGTGAGTCACAGGGTAGAGGAGGTGGTGTCGGTTCTGGGAGCGTTGAAGAATGTGTGGAAGGCAAGAACATTATCTCGGAAAACAAAAATGGGTATGTTTGAAGGAACAGTAGTTCCACCAATGTTATACGGTTGCGAGGCGTGGGCTATAGGTAGTGTTGTGCGGACGAGTGTGGATGTATTGGAAATTAGATGTTTGAGGAGAGTGTGTTGCGTGAGGTGGTTTGAACGAGTAAGTAATGGAAGGGTAAGAGAGATATGTGGTAATAAACAGAGTGTGGTTGAGAAATCAGAAGAAGGGTGTTTCGAGATATATATATATGTATATATATATATATATATATATATATATATATATATATATATATATATATATATATATATATATATATATATATATATATATATATATATATATATATATATATATATATATATATATATATATATATATATATATATATATATATATATATATATATATATATATATATATATATATATATATATATATATATATATATATATATATATATATATATATATATATATATATATATATATATATATATATATATATATATATATATATATATATATACTGAAGACAGTAGTCAGATGAGGGTCATGTTGGTGATGGAAAGCGGAAGGACTGGCGGGAGCTGCCTCGTCCTCTTGCCTGATGTGGTGCCTCCAGTTTCTTTGCCATCTGAAGTTTGCATCAGCCTTCACTCCTGCCTGCAGTAGCATGCTTTCCGACATGTTTCATGAGCTCCTCTTCGCCAACGGAACTACCTTGGCCACCAGTGATGCTACTACGTTTGTGAATCAAAAACCATTGCAACACAAACCTCGCAAGGTGGTAGTGTCCCGCAGTGTATCGAGACAGACTTCCCCAGAACTTTTTTAAAGTGGAAGTAAATGTTTATAGTTGTGTTACTGGAGTGATAGTTTTCATACATGGTGCTTTGATAAGAAAATAGTGAAATTGGAAAAAATGTAGGTTAGACATTGAAGCTTATTGATACAGTGGTTAAATTGATGAGAACTACTATTGACTTTTGTGTAAATAAATTAAACATTTTCTTTTTCCATATCCAGAGGTTGAACCATTATGTGACATTCATTTTTTCTTTTCATTTCGGGCTAGAAGTTTCAGTTTTCTAAATTGTTTCTTACATTTTTCATATGTATATATATGTATGTGTGTGTGTGTGTGTATATGTGCGTGTGTGTGTGTACGTGTGTGTATGTGTGTATATATATATATGTATATTATCCCTGGGGATAGGGGTGAAAGAATACTTCCCACGCATTCCTCGCGTGTTGTAGAAAGCGACTAGAGGGGACGAGAGCGGGGGGCCAGAAATCCTCCACTCCTTGGATTTTTTTTTTTTAACTTTCTAAAATGGGAAACAGAAGAAGGAGTCACGCGGGGAGTGCTCATACTCCTCGAAGGCTCAGATTGGGGTGCCTAAATGTGTGTGGATGTAACCAAGATGTGAAAAAAGGAGAGATAGGTAGTATGTTTGAGGAAAGGAACCTAGATGTTTTGGCTCTGAGTGAAACGAAGCTCAAGGGTGAAGGGGAAGAGTTGTTTGGGAATGTCTTGGGAGTAAAGTCAGGGGTTAGTGAGAGGACAAGAGCAAGGGAAGGAGTAGCAGTACTCCTGAAACAGGAGTTGTGGGAGTATGTGATAGAATGTAAGAAAGTAAATTCTCGATTAATATGGGTAAAACTGAAAGTTGATGGAGAGAGATGGGTGATTATTGGTGCATATGCACCTGGGCATGAGAAGAAAGATCATGAGAGGCAAGTGTTTTGGGAGCAGCTGAATGAGTGTGTTAGTGGTTTTGATGCACGAGACCGGGTTATAGTGATGGGTGATTTGAATGCAAAGGTGAGTAATGTGGCAGTTGAGGGAATAATTGGTATACATGGGGTGTTCAGTGTTGTAAATGGAAATGGTAAAGAGCTTGTAGATTTATGTGCTGAAAAAGGACTGATGATTGGGAATACCTGGTTTAAAAAGCGAGATATACATAAGTATACTTATGTAAGTAGGAGAGGTGGCCAGAGAGCGTTATTGGATTACTTGTTAATTGACAGGCGCGCGAAAGAGACACTTTTGGATGTTAATGTGCTGAGAGGTGCAACTGGAAGGATGTCTGATCATTATCTTGTGGAGGCTAAGGTGAAGATTTGTAGGGGTTTTCAGAAAAAAAAGAGTGAATGTTGGGGTGAAGAGGGTGGTGAGAGTAAGTGAGCTTGGGAAGGAGACTTGTGTGAGGAAGTACCAGGAGAGACTGAGTACAGAATGGAAAAGGTGAGAACAATGGAAGTAAGGGGAGTGGGGGAGGAATGGGATGTATTTAGGGAATCAGTGATGGATTGCGCAAAAGATGCTTGTGGCATGAGAAGAGTGGGAGGTGGGTTGATTAGAATGGGTAGTGAGTGGTGGGATGAAGAAGTAAGAGTATTCGTGAAAGAGAAGAGAGAGGCATTTGGACGATTTTTGCAGGGAAAAAATGAAATTGAGTGGGAGACGTATAAAAGAAAGAGACAGGAGGTCAAGAGAAAGGTGCAAGAGGTGAAAAAAGGGCAAATAAGAGTTGGGGTGAGAGAGTATCATTAAATTTTAGGGAGAATAAAAAGATGTTCTGGAAGGAGGTAAATAAAGTGCGTAAGACAAGGGAGCAAATGGGAACTTCAGTGAAGGGCGCAAATGGGGAGGTGATAACAAGTAGTGGTGATGTGAGAAGGAGATGGAGTAAGTATTTTGAAGGTTTGTTGAATGTTTTTGATGATAGAGTGGCAGATATAGGGTGTTTTGGTCGAGGTGGTGTGCAAAGTGAGAGGGTTAGGAAAAATGATTTGGTAAACAGAGAAGAGGTAGTAAAAGCTTTGCGGAAGATGAAAGCCGGCAAGGCAGCAGGTTTGGATGGTATTGCAGTGGAATTTATTAAAAAAGGGGGTGACTGTATTGTTGACTGGTTGGTAAGGTTATTTAATGTATGTATGACTCACGGTGAGGTGCCTTAGGATTGGCGGAATGCGTGCATAGTGCCATTGTACAAAGGCAAAGGGGATAAGAGTGAGTGCTCAAATTACAGAGGTATAAGTTTGTTGAGTATTCCTGGTAAATTATATGGGAGGGTATTGATTGATAGGGTGAAGGCATGTACAGAGCATCAGATTGGGGAAGAGCAGTGTGGTTTCAGAAGTGGTAGAGGATGTGTGGATCAGGTGTTTGCATTGAAGAATGTATGTGAGAAATACTTAGAAAAGCAAATGGATTTGTATGTAGCATTTATGGATCTGGAGAAGGCATATGATAGAGTTGATAGAGATGCTCTGTGGAAGGTATTAAGAATATATGGTGTAGGAGGCAAGTTGTTAGAAGCAGTGAAAAGTTTTTATCGAGGATGTAAGGCATGTGTACGTGTAGGAAGAGAGGAAAGTGATTGGTTCTCAGTGAATGTAGGTTTGCGGCAGGGGTGTGTGATGTCTCCATGGTTGTTTAATTTGTTTATGGATGGGGTTGTTTGGGAGGTGAATGCAAGAGTTTTGGAAAGAGGGGCAAGTATGAAGTCTCTTGGGGATGAGAGAGCTTGGGAAGTGAGTCAGTTGTTGTTCGCTGATGATACAGCGCTGGTGCTGATTCATGTGAGAAACTGCAGAAGCTGGTGACTGAGTTTGGTAAAGTGTGTGAAAGAAGAAAGTTAAGAGTAAATGTGAATAAGAGCAAGGTTATTAGGTACAGTAGGGTTGAGGGTCAAGTCAATTGGGAGGTGAGTTTGAATGGAGAAAAACTGGAGGAAGTGAATTGTTTTAGATATCTGGGAGTGGATCTGGCAGCGGATGGAACCATGGAAGCGGAAGTGGATCATAGGGTGGGGGAGGGGGCGAAAATTCTGGGAGCCTTGAAGAATATGTGGAAGTCGAGAACATTTTCTCGGAAAGCAAAAATGGGTATGTTTGAAGGAATAGTGGTTCCAACAATGTTATATGGTTGCGAGGCGTGGGCTATGTCCTCAAACATCTCATTTCCAGCACATCCATCCTCCTGCTCACAACTCTATCCATAGCCCACGCCTCGCAACCATACAACATTTTTGGAACCACTATTCCTTCAAACATACCCATTTATTCTTTCCGAGATAATGTTCTCGACTTCCACACATTCTTCAAGGCTCCCAGAATTTTCGCCCCCTCCCCCACCCTATGATCCACTTCCGCTTCCATGGTTCCATCCGCTGCCAGATCCACTCCCAGATATCTAAAACACTTCACTTCCTCCAATTTTTCTCCATTCAAACTCACCTCCCAATTGACTTGACCCTCAACACTACTGTACCTAATAACCTTGCTCTTATTCACATTTACCCTTAACTCTCTTCTTTCACACACTTTACCAAACTCAGTCACCAGCTTCTGCAGTTTCTCACATGAATCAGCCACCAGCGCTGTATCATCAGCGAACAACAACTGTCTCACTTCCCAAGGTCTCTCATCCCCAACAGACTTCATACTTGCCCCTCTTTCCAAAACTCTTGCATTTACCTCCCTAACAACCCCATCAATAAACAAATTAAACAACCATAGAGGCATCACACACCCCTGCCGCAAACCTACATTCACTGAGTACCAATCACTTTCCTCTCTTCCTACACGTACACATGCCTTACATCCTCGATAAAAACTTTTCACTGCTTCTAACAACTTACCTCCCACACCATATATTCTTAATACCTTCCACAGAGCATCTCTATCAACTCTATCATATGCCTTCTCCAGATCCATAAATGCTACATACAAATGCATTTGCTTTTCTAAGTATTTCTCACATACATTCTTCAAAGCAAACACCTGATCCACACATCCTCTACCACTTCTGAAACCACACTGCTCTTCCCCAATCTGATGCTCTGTACATGCCTTCACCCTCTCAATCAATATCCTCCCATATAATTTACCAGGAATACTCAACAATATATATATATATATATATATATATATATATATATATATATATATATATATATATATATATATATATATATATATATATATAGGGTGAAAGGAGGGCAAGGAATAGAGTGAATTGGATCGATGTGGTATTCCGGGTTGACGTTGTGTCAGTGGATTGAATCAGGGCATGTGAAGCATCTGGGGTAAACCATGGAAAGCTGTGTAGGTATGTATATTTGCGTGTGTGGACGTGTGTATGTACATGTGTATGGGGGGGGGGGGGGTTGGGCCATTTCTTTCGTCTGTTTCCTTGCGCTACCTCGCAAATGCGGGAGACAGCGACAAAGTATAAAAAAAAAAAAAAAAAAAAAAAATATATATATATATATATTTTGCTTTGTCGCTGTCTCCCGCGTTTGCGAGGTAGCGCAAGGAAACAGACGAAATAATGGCTCAACCCAACCCCATACACATTTATATACATACGTCCACACACGCAAATATACATACCTACACAGCTTTCCATGGTTTACCCCAGACGCTTCACATGCCCTGATTCAATCCACTGACAGAACGTCAACCCGGAATACCACATCGATCCAATTCACTCTATTCCTTGCCCTCCTTTCACCCTCCTGCATGTTCAGGCCCCGATCACACAAAATCTTTTTCACTCCTTCTTTCCATCTCCAATTTGGTCTCCCACTTCTCCTCGTTCCCTCTACCTCCGACACATATATCCTCTTGGTCAATCTTTCCTCACTCATTCTCTCCATGTGCCCAAACCATTTCAAAACACCCTCTTCTGCTCTCTCAACCACACTCTTTTTATTTCCACACATCTCTCTTACCCTTACGTTACTTACTCGATCAAACCACCTCACACCACACATTGTCCTCAGACATCTCATTTCAAGCACATCCATCCTCCTGCGCACAACTGTATCCATAGCCCACGCCTCGCAGCAATACAACATTGTTAGAACCACTATTCCTTCAAACATACCCATTTTTGCTTTCCGAGATAATGTTCTCGACTTACACACATTCTTCAAGGCTCCCAGGATTTTCGCCTCCTCCCCCACCCTATGATCCACTTCCGCTTCCATGGTTCCATCCGCTGCCAGATCCACTCCCAGATATCTAAAACACTTTACTTTCTCCAGTTTTTCTCCATTCAAACTTACCTCCCAAATGACTTGACCCTCAACACTACTGTACCTAATAACCTTGCTCTTATTCACATTTACTCTTAACTTTCTTCTTTCACATACTTTACCAAACTCAGTCACCAGCTTCTGCAGTTTCTCACATGAATCAGCCACCAGCGCTGTATCATCAGCGAACAACTGACTCACTTCCCAAGCTCTCATCCACAACAGACTTCATACTTGCCCCTCTTTCCAAAACTGTTGCATTCACCTCCCTAACAACCCTATCCATAAACAAATTAAACAACCATGGAGACATCACACACCTCTACCGCAAACCTACAGCGGATGGAACCATGGAAACGGAAGTGTATCATAGGGTGGGGGAGGGGGCGAAAATCCTGGGAGCCTTGAAGAATGTGTGGAAGTCGAGAACATTATCTCGGAAAGCAAAAATGGGTATGTTTGAAGGAATAGTGGTTCCAACAATGTTGTATGGTTGCGAGGCGTGGGCTATGGATAGAGTTGTGCGCAGGAGGATGGATGTGCTTGAAATGAGATGTTTGAGGACAATGTGTGGTGTGAGGTGGTTTGATCGAGTAAGTAACGTAAGGGTAAGAGAGATGTGTGGAAATAAAAAGATCGTGGTTGAGAGAGCAGAAGAGGATGTTTTGAAATGGTTTGGGCACATGAAGAGAATGAGTGAGGAAAGATTGACCAAGAGGATATATGTGTCGGAGGTTGAGGGAACGAGGAGAAGTGGGAGACCAAATTGGAGGTGGAAAGATGGAGTGAAAAAGATTTTGTGTGATCGGGGCCTGAACGTGCAGGAGGGTGAAAGGAGGGCAAGGAATAGAGTGAATTGGAGCGATGTGGTATACCGGGGTTGACGTGCTGTCAGTGGATTGAAGCAGGGCATGTGAAACGTCTGGGGTAAACCATGGAAAGCTGTGTAGGTATGTATATTTGCGTGTGGGGACGTATGTATATACATGTGTATGGGGGGGGTTGGGCCATTTCTTTCGTCTGTTTCCTTGCGCTACCTCGCAAACGCGGGAGACAGCGACAAAGTATAATAAAAAATAAAAATATATATATATATATATATATATATATATATATATATATATATATATATATATATATATATATATATATATATACCTCAGCGAGGTAGCGCCAGGAAGGTCTTATCCCTTCATGTCCATACATGTGTAATCATGGGTAATGTACCGAAACCACATCCTCCTATCCACATCCTTGGTTAAGAGACTTTTATATTGTTTATTCAGGGCGTTTCGCATGCCCTGGTTCAATCTGTTGACGGCTCGTTGAATCCAGTATACCATATCGATCTATTATACTCTATTCCTTGCATGCCTTTCACCCACTGCATGTTCAGGCCCAGTTTGCTCAAAATCTTTTCCACTCCATCCTCCCATCCGCACTTGAGCCTCCCACTTCTCCTCGTTCCCTCCACATCTGACACATATATATTCTTTGTCAACCTTTCCTCACTCGTTTTATCCATATGTTTAAACCAGTTCAACACACCCTCCTCTGTTCCTTCAACCACCGTCTTTTTGATTGCACACATTTTTCATACTTTTCCATTAATTACTCGGTCAACCCAACTCACACCGCTCATTGCCCTCAAACATTTCATTTTCAACACATCCATCCTCCTCAACACAATCCCATCTCTAGCCCATGCCTCACAACCAAATGATATTACTAGAACTGCTAATCCTTCAAGTATACCTATTCTTGCTCTCTGAGTTAACGTTCTCTTTTTCCAAACATTCTTCATTGCTCACAGAACATTCGCTCTCTCCCCAACCCTACGGCTTACTTATACTTACATAGTTCCATTCGCTGCCAAGTCCACTCACTTTATCTCCTTCGACTACTTTGTTTCCGCTATCACTACTTAACAGATAGTACCTTGGAATTTTAAATTCGGTGAGGATATTTCTACTGATGAAACCTTTCCAGGATTCGTCAAGAAAATCATATCATAATTTCCTTCAAACGCTGTTGTGTCCAACTCAGAAATGTCATTGTGTATAATCCAAACATTAACAGGAAATACTGTAGATCAAACTGAGTCAAAGGCATTATATTTTTAGAGAAACTGGAGAGCTTCATGGGCCATAGGTTCAAGATCATGGCTGTCCATGCGAACTACATCTCGAGGTTCCAGCGAGACAGCCAGTCACCAGGGACCACCATGACGCCTGTGGACTCCCTCGATGTCAGGATGCTTAAGGCCTTCGCTGCCCACGCCAACTTCACGTGAGAGAGAGAGAGAGAGAGAGAGAGAGAGAGAGAGAGAGAGAGAGAGAGAGAGAGAGAGAGAGAGAGAGAGAGAGAGAGAGAGAGAGAGAGAGAGAGAGAGAGATCAACACATCTCATGTCCTTCCTCCTAGTGATGAGCATTTCAAATTGCTCTGGTCTTAAGTTACGTTTTTTCTTACACTGAAATGTTATTCTTCTCTCAGTACACCAGTGTGATAACTGTGTGTTACGGGGAAAGAGTTTCACACTCGTGTTACCCCGTCTCCTAACCATGTATGTATGAACCCTTCTCATGTATGCACACACACACACACAAACACACACATACACACACACACACACACACACACACACACACACACACACACACACTACAGCATGAAGGTCCATATGAGTGTGTGTGTGTGTGTGTGTGTGTGTGTGTGTGTGTGTGTGTGTGTGTGTGTGTGTAATACGCTAGACTACTGTAATGCTGGTTCATGAGTAAAGTGTCATATGACGTCATCAGATAAGTAAAGGATCCGGATGTGCGACGGGTGTGACGTCATCATCTGAGTATACCTAAAATCCTTCTGTAAAAACAAAACAAATTTATAATTCCACATGAATGATACGTGGCCAATGTTCACACGCTCCATCTCCTGCCCTAACCTCAGCACATCACAGGAACTCCTCCAGCCTGAGTGTGTCCTTGACCACAGGTACCAGGTGTGGGAACCACGGGATCGGCAGTGGGGGTTGCAGATAGAAAACGGCAGCTGGACGGGGACGGTGAGCGTTCTGCAGGATCAACAAGCCGATTTCTCTCTACTACTCACACTCACATCGTCACGGATGCAGGCCGTGCAGTTCTCAGCCATCTACCTGCGCACAACCATCGTCATACTTTCCCTCAAACCAAAACTTTTACCTCAGCACATGGCAATCATCAGACCGTTTCCAGGTGAATAGATTCATGTTGTCTGTGTCTGGATTATGAGCTGTGGCGATGGAATGCGAGTGGAAACCATTAACAGAGGAAGGTTCACAAAGTAATGGAAGTTGTGGTCAGGCAATGGTATACCCTCAGTGTTAGATGTACGAGACAGAAGACTACGTGGCTGAAGCACTACGTCTAAGTCCGCTACACTCCAGATCAAGTTTCCTGCATATGTATTACTGAACTGATGGTAAAATAACTCATCCACAGATATATTTCAGGCCGTTCATGATCTTAAACCAAGATAAAAGTTAAGTAAGATTTGGAAATACAAGATATTATGCTGAAAAATTTTAACTTCCTGACACAAGCAATATTCATGTACAGTTGTCCCATTCTTATAGATTTTCAATCCGCATAAAGACAAAATTTCCAGAGTTTGGTCTGATTCCCTGCAAGATGGAAGAATACAATACATCCTGATGAATTTTTCTCTTTATTCCTTGAAGCAAGTTGTACACATTCGGAAACAATAACAAAATGGTAGAACAACAAAATGAAGAACTGCTTCTTTGTAAAAAAAAAAAAAAATTACGTGAGTAGTTACAAGATAGCAACAACTTATATGATAAGTTACAAAAGATTTTGTGGAATGAGTATGTAAAGATTTGGTTCCTTGTCTCTGACGTGCTAATCTCTTAGACAACAAGCTCTTCCTTGTGTTTTTCCTCCACCACTCGTTTTGGAACAAGACCATCTGAAACGCATTGACATGTGTTCCTCCACTACTTTGAAAGTATTACAGAAGCTTTTCCAAGCTACGTCGATATCGTTTTGATTAAGGATATCATACCAAGTTTCCCCACAAAAGCAGTGCTAGTCTGAGGTTTGGGATCTTTTCACGACTCTTGTGTTAACAAGAAATACGGGCTATGTTATCATTTTCCTCAAAGTTATTTGCTGATGATCACTTGTACCAATCAATTCTCGCTTCTACTTTATGAACGAAATTCTCAATGTAGCTAAAACTAAATCTAATCTGTTTTTATCACGAGTAAGTTACTCAGTACTTTTGTTGTTGGACTTTCCAGTAAATCTAGGGTGAGTATTTGTCCCGTATTCCTGGAAAGAGATTTTCTCCAGTCAGATTTCAGTATGATCAAATCTCCCATTATGATCAAATCCTTTTTTAAACCAGAATTCTGGCAGTTGATCATTAAGACTGTGCTTGTGGCATATAAACTAACCGAAGTATCATTTCTTTTTTATGATAGGATTTAGATCAGATTTAACGAAGAGTAAGAAATTGCATATATTTCCCCTCTTACTAATAAACAGATTACACAAAATAGGCATATTTGGTGAAGTTTCTTTTTTTTTCTTGATCTCTTAGCAAGATTATTTTGCCCATCATGTCATATTTTCCTCTAAAATAATTACTTCTAACTGTGATAAATGATTACGAACGCGCCGTGCAGGAACATAGAATAATCTGATGTGTAGACGAAGACTTTTCGTCACTGGTACTTGTGTATGCAGCAGTGGAATGATGTTCTGAGCATTTGGGTTAATCAGAATAATTTTCGTATGCAGTTTGTGCACACTTTCTTATAATCAGTTCGCTGAGTTTCGTTACCTGTAAATGCGTTTAAAACTCTCTTAGTATATGTGAATGTGTGTATTTGTGTGTGTGTGTGTGTGTGTGTGTGTGTGTGTGTGTGTGTGTGTGTGTGTGTGTGTTTGTAGCATCGGGAAAAGGAAGACCAAGGGTGTCGCAAAATTGACCTCTTCCGCTCTGGTCCTCAACACACACACACTCTCTCTCTCTCTCTCTCTCTCTCTCTCTCTCTCTCTCTCTCTCTCTCTCTCTCTCTCTCTCTCTCTCTCTCTCTCTGGGAACTTTTCTGTACCTGTCCTACTCTGCCTTTACTCATACCTTTTCTTGATGCCAACAAACGACAACTGACACATCCCATCTCCTTCCTCCATCCTACTACCCCAGACTACCCCTGATATGGCATCTACCTTGAAACTACACACTACCTGCCTTACTTCATTCTCCTCTCTGCAAACCTACCAACCGTGTTCCATATATTCCTGGTTCCACGTCCACCCTCTCTCTACATGCATACCACGTTCCTTAGCCTAAATCCTTTTATTCGTCTTCCTGTCGTCTACGTACCTAACTTCATAATCCATGTTTATCGAGAAAGAGCCTAATATTCTCGTTTAACATTCTACCAAGGTGAACTTTCCCCCATTCCACTCAAATCGAGTGCGATTTTCATGCTTGCAGAAAGCACACGGTAACGTCCCACATTAAACATTACAAAGTAAAACTTAAGTCACATGGTATAGATGGGGATGTATTTCAATGGCTTTAGCTCTGGATGACTGACTTGAAGCACAGTCAAAGTTCTGAATAGTTAAACGTAACAAGTTGTGTGCTGCAGGGATTAGTCATGGGGCCAATTCTCTTTTTCCTTTTCATGAATGACATGATAACGAGTTCCGGTTTAAGAGATCAACATTTGCTGATGTTCATAAGTTGAAAACTATTTTACAACAGAAATACAGTACCTACAACTACATAGACAAACTATCAGATTGGACTCAAAGACGGGAAAATGATCATATCGGTGATTAGAATCGAACACATCATCAGTAAATCCAATAAGACAAGCTACAGTATGAATGATCTTGAACTAGAAATAACAAGTGAAAAAGACTCGAGTTTAATGCTGTGTGATGATTGAAATATAAGCAAGCAGTGCGCATATCCTAGACTTCACAAATGAGACATTGTAATTTAAGACAAAGAAATTAATCCCCACATTTTACATTTAACTTTACAATCCCAACTTGAATATTGAGTTCATTTATTGTCGTCTCTCTTCAAAAAAGAATGAGTGTAAAGTGAAAGTGTAAAGCCTCTAGCTGCTGACTTCTGGCCAGACAGCTCAAACTTTCTTACTTCGAAAAAGCAGGAGGATATGTGCTGTTTTGATATAAGTGTTCAAAACTTTGATCGCGATGTAAACAGCTACTTAAGGCTAGATTTATCTAATTTCGCTGATACTTATGGATGCAAACTCAGAGAAAACGTTTTACTTCGAATGAGGCGAAGTTTTCTTTCTCCAACAAATGGAACAAAAGGAATAATCTATCAGATACGACAATTAAAAAGAAAACCATAGATAAATTTGGAAATATATTTGTCAAACACATCAGTTCCACAAGTGACATTCCGTGTGGTCAATTACATACAGAGTTTAGATTCATATCCTCTTAAGTTATCTGTTTGTTTCTCTTCTTTTGTTACAGTAACAGTTATGCCTCTGATTCCGTGTACTGTCACAAACTGCCTAGAAAAAAAAAACCAATAGCCTGTTGCTGTTTTCTTCTCCTTTAATTCTCTTGTGTTGAACTATTACATTAATCCTGAGCTAAACGGCTTCACTTTTGAAACGACTGCTTCTTGTTATATCGAGTTTTATTTTTCTAATTGTCAATACATATTTCAAGGAATCAAGCGACAAGGTTGAAAAACTACTAGTGTATTAGAGAAAAAAACTACGAGATTTTAAAGCGATTGTTTCCAGAGCAAACTTGAAAAATTTTCATTTCTTATATCTACAAGCATCTCTTCTTGATGTGAGCTTATCTCACAATATGAGTTTATATCTCACAATATAAAACAGGAAAATTGATTATCGAAAATCTCTTCCTCAAGTTTATATTTTCACAACAGAATCATCTAAAAGTAAAATCATACCATCATTGATACTTTGGAATGATGATGCAGAAACCCTGTACAAGTGACAGAGCTGAGTCATATCGCACTTTACTCACTTCCCTCATTGGTTAATGTGTGAGGGAAGCATCAGGTGTGGCGTCCTTACATCAGTGTTAAGAAGAAATTGTCCAAATTCTTGCAAAAGTGATTTTTGAATTATAAGAAAGTTGTTTTGGATCTAAGATGTTCAATAACATAATCAATCTAATATCATTATGCAATTTGCTTACTTAAATCAACGCAAACCTCATTACAATTCAGTGCTCTCCTCTTTCTTAGTATCTACAAATTAATCAATTCATTTAAGAGACTGAACTCTTTGAACCATATACATATATGCATGATGATCATAGATATAATGGTAAGAATATGATGATTCATCTCTGGGATTATCATAACTTCTTCCCTTGACTCCGTGACCACCTTAGCCTCTCGACATTACTCGTGAGGGGCTGTTCTAAAGTACATCACATGTCAACTTGCATCAGTTGCTAATTCAAAACTGAATTACCACAATTTACGATATACATTGTGTAATTAGACGTCAGTGTGGATGAAGAAATTTTTTTCGTCTAGATCGAGGTTATCAATCTCCTCTTCAACAACTCCTTCAAACATTATTACGTATCCTTATAAATTTTCCTTTGTATGTTTCAGGCATACTATGGTTGGTATTGACTGTAACTATCCTGCTGTGGGCCATCGCGCTGTGGTTGATACAAATAACCAGGACCTGGATGTTAGGTAGTGGTGGTGCCCAACTGAGCTCCACTCTCCTCTACAGCTGGGGAGTGCTCATGGAAAACTGGACCCCATACCTTCCAGCTAAACTCACGGGACGGGTGAGCATATAATGAATTAGAAATAGCAGTCTCCGCTGATCCCCATCCAAATCGTTATTCAGGAACGTGAACTCAATAGATTGTACACATATTTCATTTTTTTTTATTATACTTTGTCGCTGTCTACCGCAATAGCGAGGTAGTGCAAGGAAACAAACGAAACAATAGCCCAACCCACCCAAATACGTATGTATATACATACACGTCCACACACACAAATATACATACCTATACATCTCAACGTATACATATATATACACACACCGACATATACATATATAGACATGTACATAATTCATACTGTCTGCTTTTATTCATTCCCATCGCCACCCCGACACACATGAAATAACAACCCCCTCCCCCCGCATGTGTGCGAGGTAGCGCTAGGAAAAGACAACAAAGACCACATTCGTTCACACTCAGTCTCTAGCTGTCATCTATAATGCTCCGAAACCACAGCTCCTTTTCCACATCCTGGCCCCACAAAGCGTCCCATGGTATACCCCAGACGCTTCACATGCATTGGTTAAATCCACTGACAGCACGTCGACCCCGGTATACCACATCGTTCCAATTCATTCTATTCCTTGCACGCCTTTCACCCTCCTGCATGTACAGGCCCAGATCACTTAAAATCTTTTTCACTTCAGCTTTCCACCTCCAATTTAGTCTCCCACTTCTCCTCGTTCCCTCCACCTCTGACAAATATATCCTCTTTGTCAATCTTTCCTCACTCATTCTCTCCATGTGACCAAACCATTTCAAAACACCCTCTTCTGCTCTCTCAACCACACTCTTTTCATTGCCACACATCTCTCTTACCCTTTCATTAATTACTCGATCAAACCACCTCACACCAAATATTGTCCTCAAACATAACATTCCCAGCACATCCACCCTCCCCCGCACAACTCTATGTATAGCCCACGCCTCGGAACCATAAAACATTGTTGGAATCACTATTTCTTCAAATTTACACATCTTTGCTTTTCCACACATTTTTCAACGCTCCCAGACAAAGCACACATTCGTTCACACTCAGTCTCCAGCTGTCATGTATAATGCATTGAAACCACAGCTCTCTCTTCACATCCAGGCCCCACAGAACGTTCCATTGTTTAGCCCAAACGCTTCATATGCCCTGGTTTAATCCATTGACAGAACGTCGACCCCGGTATACCAAATCGTTCCAATTCATTCTATTCCTTGCACACTTTTCACCCTCCTGCTTGTTCAAGCCATGTTTTCGACTTCCACACATTTTCAACGCTCCCAGAACTTTCACCCCCTCTCCCACCCTATGATCTACTTCCGCTTCCATGGTTGCACCCGCGGCCAAATCTACTCCCAGATATCTAAAATATTTCACTACTCCAGTTTTTCTCCATTCAAACTTACCTCCCAAATGACTTGTCCCTCAACCCAACTGTACCTGATACCTTGCTCTTATTCAAATTTACTCTCAGCTTTCTTCTTTCACACACATTAATAAACACAGTCACCAGCTTCTGCAGTTTCTCGCATGAATCAGCCACCAGCGATATATCATCAGCGAACAACAACTGGCTCACTTCCCATGATCTCTCATCCACTACAGAGTGCATGCTTGCCCCTCTTTCCAAAACACTTGCGTTCACCTCCCTAACAACCCCATCCATAAAGAAATCAAACAACCATAGAGATATAACGCAACACTGCTTCAAACCAACATTCACTGAGAAGCAATCACATTCCTATCTTCCTACACGTACGCATGCTTTACATCCTCGGTAAAAGCTTTTCACTGCTTCTAACAACTTACCTCCCACACCATATATTCTTAATACCTTACACAAAGCATCTCTATCAACTCTATCATATGCCTCCTCCAGATCCATAAATGCTACATACAGATCCATTTCCTTTTCTAAGTATTTCTCATATACATTTTCTCAAACACCTGATCCACACATTCTCTACCCCTTCTGAAACCACACTGCTCTTCCCCAGTCTGATGCTCTGTACGTATCTTCACCCTCTCAATCAATACCTTCCCATATAATTCCCTAGCCATGCTTAACAAACTTATACCTCTGTAATTTGAGCACTCACTCTTATCCTCTTTGCCTTTGTGTAATGGCACTATGCAAGCATTCCGTCAGTCCTCAGGTACCTCACCATGAGTCATACATACATTAAATAACCATACCAACCAGTCAACAGTACAGTCACCCCATTTTAATGGATTCCACTGCAGTATCATCCAAACCCGTTACCTTGCCGGCTTTCATCTTCGGCAAAGCGTTTACTACCTCTTCTCTGTTGAGCAAATCATTCTCCCTAACCCTCTCTCTTTGCACAACACCTCAACCAAAACACCCTATGTTTCCCACTCTATTATCAAACACATGCAAAACCTTCAAAAACCTCACTCCATCTAGTCACATCACCTCTACTTGTTATCACCTCCTCATTAGCCCCCTTCACTGATGTTCCCATTTGTTCCCTTATCTTACGCACTTTATTTACCTCTTTCCAAAACATCTTTTTATTCTCCCTGAAATTTAATGATACTCTCACCCCAACTCTCATATCCCTCTTTATCGCCTCTTGCATCTTTCTCTTGACCTCTTGCATCTTTCTTTTATACATCTCCCAGTCCTTTGCATTATTTCCCTGCAAAAATCGTCCAAATGCCTCTCTCTTCGCTTTCACTGATAATCTTACTTCTTCATCCCGCCACTCACTACACATAATAATCTGCCCACCTCCCACGCCTCTTATGCCACAAGCATCTTTTGCGCAAGCCATCACTGCTTCCTTAAATACATCCCAATTCTCCCCCCCTCCCCTTACGTCCTTTGTTCTCACCTTTTTCCATTCTGTATTAAGTCTCTCCTGGTAGTTCCTGACACAAGTCTCCTTCCCAAGCTCACTTAATCTCACCACTCTCTTCACGCCAACATTCTCTCTTCTTTTCTGAAAACCTCTACAAATTTTCACCTTCGCCTCCACAAGATAATGATCAGACATCCCTCCAGTTGCACCTCTCATTACATTAACATCCAAAAGTCTCTCTTTCAAGTACCTATCAATTAACAGGTAATCCAATAACGCTCTCTGGCCATCTCTCCTACTTACAAGCTCATACTTAATTATATACCTCTATTAAAAACAAGTATTACCAATATCCAGTTTTTTTCACCACATAGATATTCAAACTCCTCACCATTTCCATCTACATCACCGACCACCACATGTACACCAATTTTTCCCTCAAATGCCACATTACTCACCTTTACACTTTGAGTATTACCTATATCAATCTAGAGTTTACTTTCTTACACTCTATCAAATACTCCCACCACTCCTGTTTCAGGAGTAATGCTACTAATTACCTTACTCTTTTTCTCTCACTAACCCCTAACTTAACTCCCAAGACATTCACAAAACACTCTTCCCCTTTACGCATGAGCTTCGTTTCACTCATAGACAAAACATCCAGGTTCCTTTCCTCAAACAAACTACCTATCTCTCTTTATTTCTCATCTTCGTTATATTCACACACAATTAGACACCACAATCTGAGCCTTCAAGGAGGATAATCATTCCCCGCGTGACTCCTTTTGCTTCCACATTTAGAATATCAAAATATAAGGTGGGGAGGATTTCTAGCCCCACGCACCCGTCCCCTTTAGACGCCTCCAACGACACGTGAGGAATCCGTAGGAAGTATTCTTTCTCCCTATCGCCAGGGATAACATATATATATATATATATATATATATATATATATATATATATATATATATATATATATATATATATATATATATATATATATATATATATATATATATTTATATATATATATATATATATATATATATATATATATATATATATATATATATATATATATATATATATATATATATATATATATATATATATATATATATATATTCATTTATCTATTTATTTATTTTGCTTTGTTGCTGTTTCCTGCGTTAGCGAGGTTGCGCAAGGAAACAGACGAAAGAATGGTCCAACCTCCCCACATACACATGTATATACATACACGTCGACACCCGCAAATATACATACCTATACATCTCAATGTATACATATATATATCCACACAG
Source organism: Panulirus ornatus (assembly GCF_036320965.1). Lineage (NCBI taxonomy): Eukaryota > Metazoa > Arthropoda > Malacostraca > Decapoda > Palinuridae > Panulirus > Panulirus ornatus. The sequence continues at coordinate 24,902,287 of NC_092248.1, read as the reverse complement.
ACATATACATATATACCCATGTACACAATTTATCTGTCTGCCTTTATTCATTCCCATCGCTACCTCGCCACATATCCATCCTCCTGCGCACAACTCTATCCATAGCCAACGCCTCGCAACCATACAACATTGTTGGAACCACTATTCCTTCAAACATACCCATTTTTGCTTTCCGAGATAATGTTCTCGACTTCCACACATTCTTCAAGGCCCCCAGAATTTTCGCCCCCTCCCCCACCCTATTATCCACTTCCGCTTCCATGGTTCCATCCGCTGCCAGATCCACTCCCAGATATCTAAAACACTTCACTTCCTCCAGTTTTTCTCCATTCAAACTCACCTCCCAATTGACTTGACCCTCAACCCTACTGTACCTAATAACCTTGCTCTTATTCACATTTACTCTTAACTTTCTTCTTTCACACACTTTACCAAACTCAGTCACCAGCTTCTGCAGTTTCTCACATGAATCAGCCACCAGCGCTGTATCATCAGCGAACAACAACTGACTCACTTCCCAAGCTCTCTCATCCCCAACAGACTTCATACTTGCCCCTCTTTCCAAAACTCTTGCATTTACCTCCCTAACAACCCCATCCATAAACAAATTAAACAACCATGGAGACATCACACACCCCTACGGCAAACCTACATTCACTGAGAACCAATCACTTTCCTCTCTTCCTACACGTACACATGCCTTACATCCTCGATAAAAACTTTTAACTGCTTCTAACAACTTTCCTCCCACACTATATATTCTTAATACCTTCCACAGAGCATATATATATATATATATATATATATATATATATATATATATATATATATATATATATATATATATATATATATATATATATATATATATATATATATATGTATATATATATATATATATATATATATATATATATATATATATATATATATATATATATATATATATATATATATGTATATATATATATATATATATATATATATATATATATATATATATATATATATATATATATATATATATATATATATATATATAAATAAATATATATACATACGTCCACACACGCAAATATACATACCTACACAGCTTTCCATGGTTTACCCCAGACGCTTCACATGCCTTGATTCAATCCACTGACAGCATGTCAACCCCGGTATACCACATCGCTCCAATTCACTCTATTCCTTGCCCTCCTTTCACCCACCTGCATGTTCAGGCCCCGATCACACAAAATCTTTTTCACTCCATCTTTCCACCTCCAATTTGGTCTCCCTCTTCTCCTTGTTCCCTCCACCTCCGACACATATATCCCCTTAGTCAATCTTTCCTCACTCATCCTCTCCATGTGCCCAAACCACTTCAAAACACCCTCTTCTGCTCTCTCAACCACGCTCTTTTTATTTCCACACATCTCTCTTACCCTTACGTTACTCACTCGATCAAACCACCTCACACCACACATTGTCCTCAAACATCTCATTTCCAGCACATCCATCCTCCTGCGCACAACTCTATCCATAGCCCACGCCTCGCAACCATACAACATTGTTGGAACCACTATTCCTTCAAACATACCCATTTTTGCTTTCCGAGATAATGTTCTAGACTTCCACACATTCTTCAAGGCCCCGAGGATTTTCGCCCCCTCCCCTACACTATGATCCACTTACATATATATATATATATATATATATATATATATATATATATATATATATATATATATATATATATATATATATATATATATATATATATATATATATATATATATATATATATATATATATATATATATATATATATATATATATATATATATATATAATATATATATATATATATATATATATATATATATATATATATATATATATATATATATATATATATATAATATATATATATATATATTATATATATATATATATATATATATATATATATATATATATATATATATATATATATATATATATATATATATATATATATATATATATATATATATATATATATATATATATATATATATATATATATATATATATATATATATATATAATATATATATATATATATATAAAATATATAAATATATATATAATTATATATATTTATATATATATATAATATATAATATATATATAAAAATATATATATATAATATATATATAAATATATATAATATATATAATATATATATATATATATATATAATATATATATATATAATATAATATATATTATATATATATATATATTATATATAATATATATATATATATAATATAAATATATTTTTTTTTTTTTTTTTATACTTTGTCGCTGTCTCCCGCGTTGCAAAGTAGCGCAAGGAAACAACGAAAGAAATGGCCCAACCCCCCCCCCCCCATACACATGTACATACACACGTCCACACACGCAAATATACATACCTACACAGCTTTCCATGGTTTACCCCAGACGCTTCACATGCCTTGCTTCAATCCACTGACAGCACGTCAACCCCTGTATACCACATGACTCCAATTCACTCTATTCTTGCCCTCCTTTCACCCTCCTGCATGTTCAGGCCCCGATCACACAAAATCTTTTTCACTCCATCTTTCCACCTCCAATTTGGTCTCCCTCTTCTCCTCGTTCCCTCCACCTCCGACACATATATCCTCTTGGTCAATCTCTCCTCACTCATTCTCTCCATGTGCCCAAACCATTTCAAAACACCCTCTTCTGCTCTCTCAACCACGCTCTTTTTATTTCCACACATCTCTCTTACCCTTACGTTACTTACTCGATCAAACCACCTCACACCACACATTGTCCTCAAACATCTCATTTCCAGCACATCCATCCTCCTGCGCACATCTCTATCCATAGCCCACGCCTCGCAACCATACAGCATTGTTGGAACCACTATTCCCTCAAACATACCCATTTTTGCTTTCCGAGATAATGTTCTCGACTTCCACACATTTTTCAAGGCTCCCAAAATTTTCGCCCCCTCCCCCACCCTATGATCCACTTCCGCTTCCATGGTTCCATCCGCTGACAGATCCACTCCCAGATATCTAAAACACTTCACTTCCTCCAGTTTTTCTCCATTCAAACTCACCTCCCAATTGACTTGACCCTCACCCTACTGTACTAATAACCTTGCTCTTATTCACATTACTCTCAACTTTCTTCTTCCACACACTTTACCAAACTCAGTCACCAGCTTCTGCAGTTTCTCACATGAATCAGCCACCAGCGCTGTATCATCAGCGAACAACAATTGACTCACTTCCCAAGCTCTCCCATCCCCAACAGACTTCATACTTGCCCCTCTTCCAGACTCTTGCATTTACCTCCCTTACAACCCCATCCATAAACAAATTAAACAACCATGGAGACATCACACACCCCTGCCGCCCAAACCTACATTCACTGAGAACCAATCACTTTCCTCTCTTCCTACACGTACACATGCCTTACATCCTCGATAAAAACTTTTCAACTGCTTCTAACAACTTGCCTCCCACACCATATATTCTTAATACCTTCCACAGAGCATCTCTATCAACTCTATCATATGCCTTCTCCAGATCCATAAATGCTACATACAAATCCATTTGCTTTTCTAAGTATTTCTCACATACATTCTTCAAAGCAAACACCTGATCCACACATCCTCTACCACTTCTGAAACCGCACTGCTCTTCCCCAATCTGATGCTCTGTACATGCCTTCACCCTCTCAATCAATACCCTCCCATAAAGTTTACCAGGAATACTCAACAAACTTATACCTCTGTAATTTGAGCACTCACTCTTATCCCCTTTGCCTTTGTACAATGGCACTATGCACGCATTCCGCCAATCCTCAGCACCTCACCATGAGTCATACATACATTAAATAACCTTACCAACCAGTCAACAATACAGTCACCCCCTTCTTAATAAATTCCACTGCAATACCATCCAAACCTGCTGCCTTGCCGGCTTTCATCTTCCGCAAAGCTTTTACTACCTCTTCTCTGTTTACCAAATCATTTTCCCTAACCCTCTCACTTTGCACACCACCTCGACCAAAACACCCTAAAATCTGCCACTCTGTCATCAACACATTCAACAAACCTTCAAAATACTCATTCCATCTCCTTCTCACATCACCGCTACTTGTTATCACCTCCCCATTTACGCCCTTCACTGAAGTTCCCATTTGCTCCCTTGTCTTACGCACCCTATTTACCTCCTTCCAGAACATCTTTTTATTCTCCCTAAAATTTACTGATAGTCTCTCACCCCAACTCTCATTTGCCCGTTTTTTCACCTCTTGCACCTTCTCTTGACCTCCTGTCTCTTCTTTTATACTTCCCACTCAATTGCATTTTTTCCCTGCAAAAATCGTCCAAATTATATATATATATATATAATATATATATATATAATTATAATATTATATATATATATATATATATATATATAAAATATATATATATTAATTATAATATACTATATATATATATATATATTATAATATATATATATATATATTATAATATATATAATATATATTATATATATTATATATATATATATATTATATATATATTATATATATAATATATTAATTATTATATAATATATAAATATATATATATATATATATATATATATATATATATATATATATAAATATATATGTAACCAAGATGTGAAAAAAGGAGAGATAGGTAGTATGTTTGAGGAAAGGAACCTGGATGTTTTGGCTCTGAGTGAAACGAAGCTCAAGGTAAAGGGGAAGAGTGGTTTGGAAATGTCTGGGGAGTGAAGTCAGGGGTTAGTGAGAGGACAAGAGCAAGGGAAGGAGTAGCAATACTCCTGAAACAGGAGTTGTGGGAGTATGTGATAGAATGTAAGAAAGTAAATTCTCGATTAATATGGGTAAAATTGAAAGTTGATGGAGAGAGGTGGGTGATTATTGGTGCATATGCACCTGGGCATGAAAGAAAGATCATGAGAGGCAAGTGTTTTGGGAGCAGCTAAATGAGTGTGTTACCGGTTTTGATGCACGAGACCGGGTTATAGTGATGGGTGATTTGAATGCAAAGGTGAGTAATGTGGCAGTTGAGGGAATAATTGGTATGCATGGGGTGTTCAGTGTTGTAGATGGAAATGGTGAAGAGCTTGTAGATTTATGTTCTGAAAAAGGACTGATGATTGGGAATACCTGGTTTAAAAAGCGAGATATACATAAGTATACTTATGTAAGTAGGAGAGATGGCCAGAGAGCATTATTGGATTACGTGTTAATTGACAGGCGTGCGAAAGAGAGACTTTTGGATGTCAATGTGCTGAGAGGTGCAACTGGAGGGATGTCTGATCATTATCTTGTGGAGGCTAAGGTGAAGATTAGTATGGGTTTTCAGAAAAGAAGAGTGAATGTTGGGGTGAAGAAGGTGGTGAGAGTAAGTGAGCTTGGGAAGGAGACCTGTGTGAAGAAGTATCAGGAGAGACTGAGTACAGAATGGAAAAAGGTGAGAACAATGGAAGTAAGGGGAGTGGGGGAGGAATGGGATGTATTTAGGGAATCAGTGATGGATTGCGCAAAAGATGCTTGTGGCATGAGAAGAGTGGGAGGTGGGCTGTTTAGAAAGGGTAGTGAGTGGTGGGATGAAGAAGTAAGAGTATTAGTGAAAGAGAAGAGAGATGCATTTGGACGATTTTTGCAGGGAAAAAATGCAATTGAGTGGGAGAAGTATAAAAGAAAGAGACAGGAGGTCAAGAGAAAGGTGCAAGAGGTGAAAAAAAGGGCAAATGAGAGTTGGGGTGAGAGACTATCAGTAAATTTTAGGGAGAATAAAAAGATGTTCTGGAAGGAGGTAAATAGGGTGCGTAAGACAAGGGAGCAAATGGGAACTTCAGTGAAGGGCGCAAATGGGGAGGTGATAACAAGTAGTGGTGATGTGAGAAGGAGATGGAATGAGTATTTTGAAGGTTTGTTGAATGTGTCTGATGACAGAGTGGCAGATATAGGGTGTTTGGGTCGAGGTGGTGTGCAAAGTGAGAGGGTTAGGGAAAATGATTTGTAAACAGAGAAGAGGTAGTAAAAGCTTTGCGGAAGATGAAAGCCGGCAAGGCAGCAGGTTTGGATGGTATTGCTGTGGAATTTATTAAAAAAGGGGGTGACTGTATGTTGACTGGTTGGTAAGGTTATTTAATGTATGTATGAAATCATGGTGAGGTGCCAAAGGATTGCGGAATGCGTGCATAGTGCCATTGTACAAAGGCAAAGGGGGTAAGAGTGAGTGCTCAAATTACAGAGTATAAGTTTGTTGAGTATTCCTGGTAAATTTTATGGGGGGGTATTGATTGAGAGGGTGAAGCATGTACAGAGCATCAGATTGGGGAAGAGCAGTGGTGGTTTCAGAAGTGGTAGAGGATGTGTGATCAGTGTTTGCTTTGAGAATGTATGTGAGAAATACTTAGAAAAGCAAATGATTTGTATGTAGACATTTATGATCTGGAGAAGGCATATGATAGAGTTGATAGAGATGCTCTGTGGAAGTATTAAGAATATATGGTGTGGGAGGCAAGTTGTTAGAAGCAGTGAAAAGTTTTTATCGAGGATGTAAGGCATGTGTACGTGTAGGAAGAGAGGAAAGTGATTGGTTCTCAGTGAATGTAGGTTTGCGGCAGGGGTGTGTGATGTCTCCATGGTTGTTTAATTTGTTTATGGATGGGGTTGTTAGGGAGGTGAATGCAAGAGTCTTGGAAAGAGGGGCAAGTATGAAGTCTGTTGGGGATGAGAGAGCTTGGGAAGTGAGTCAGTTGTTGTTCGCTGATGATACAGCGCTGGTGGCGGATTCATTTGAGAAACTGCAGAAGCTGGTGACGGAGTTTGGTAAAGTGTGTGGAAGAAGAAAGTTAAGAGTAAATGTGAATAAGAGCAAGGTTATTAGGTACAGTAGGGTTGAGGGTCAAGTCAATTGGGAGGTGAGTTTGAATGGAGAAAAACTGGAGGAAGTGAAGTGTTTTAGATATCTGGGAGTGGATCTGTCAGCGGATGGAACCATGGAAGCGGAAGTGGATCATAGGGTGGGGGAGGGGGCGAAAATTTTGGGAGCCTTGAAAAATGTGTGGAAGTCGAGAACATTATCTCGGAAAGCAAAAATGGGTATGTTTGAAGGAATAGTGGTTCCAACAATGTTGTATGGTTGCGAGGCGTGGGCTATGGATAGAGTTGTGCGCAGGAGGATGGATGTGCTGGAAATGAGATGTTTGAGGACAATGTGTGGTGTGAGGTGGTTTGATCGAGTAAGTAACGTAAGGGTAAGAGAGATGTGTGGAAATAAAAAGAGCGTGGTTGAGAGAGCAGAAGAGGGTGTTTTGAAATGGTTTGGGCACATGGAGAGAATGAGTGAGGAAAGATTGACCAAGAGGATATATGTGTCGGAGGTGGAGGGAACGAGGAGAAGAGGGAGACCAAATTGGAGGTGGAAAGATGGAGTGAAAAAGATTTTGTGTGATCGGGGCCTGAACATGCAGGAGGGTGAAAGGAGGGCAAGGAATAGAGTGAATTGGAGCGATGTGGTATACAGGGGTTGACGTGCTGTCAGTGGATGAATCAAGGGCATGTGAAGCGTCCGGGTAAACCATGAAAGCTGTGTAGGTATGTATATTTGTGTGTGTGGACGTGTGTATTACATGTGTATGGGGGGGGTTGGCATTTCTTTCGTCTGTTTCCTTGCGCTACCTCGCAAACGCGGGAGACAGCGACAAGTTAATAAAAAAAAAAAAAAAAAAAATAATATATATATATATATATATATAATATATATATATATTAAATATAATAATATATATATATATATATATATATAATATATAATATATATATATATATATATTATATTATATAATATATATATATATATGATATTAGAATAATATATAATAAAAAATTTTTGAATAATAATATATATCCTATTTACCTATCATATTATAATATATATAAAAATATATAAATAATATATAGATATAATATTAATACATATTATATATATCAATATCTAAAATAATAATATTATATTATATATATCATATATATATATTATATATATATATAATATATAAATAAATTTATATGATAATTTTTATTTATACTTATTATTATACTTTGTCCGTCTCCCGCGTTGCGAGTAGCAGCAAGAGAAACAAAAAAGAAAGGGCCCAACCCCCCCCATACACTGTATATACATACGTCCACACACGCAACAATACATACCAACACAGCTTTCCATGGTTTACCCAGACGCTCACATGCCTTGATTAAATCCACTGACAGCACGTCAACCCCTAGTATACCACATCGCTCCAATTCACTCTATTCCTTGCCCTCCTTTCACCCTCCTGCATGTTCAGGCCCCGATCACACAAAATCTTTTTCACTCCATCTTTCCACCTCCAATTTGGTCTCCCTCTTCTCCTCGTTCCCTCCACCTCCGACACATATATCCTCTTGGTCAATCTTTCCTCACTCATTCTCTCCATGTCCCAAACCATTTCAAAACACCCTCTTCTGCTCTCTCAACCACGCTCTTTTATTTCCACACATCTCTCTTACCCTTACGTTACTCACTCGATCAAACCACCTCACACCACACATTGTCCTCAAACATCTCATTTCCAGCACATCCATCCTCCTGCGCACAACTCTATCCATAGCACACGCCTCGCAACCATACAACATTGTTGGAACCACTATTCCTTCAAACATACCCATTTTTGCTTTCCGAGATAATGTTCTCGACTTCCACACATTCTTCAAGGCTCCCAGAATTTTCGCCCCCTCCCCCACCCTATGATCCACTTCCGCTTCATGGTTCCATCCGCTGCCAGATCCACTCCCAGATATCTAAAACACTTCACTTCCTCCAGTTTTTCTCCATTCAAACTCACCTCCCAATTGACTTGACCCTCAACCCTACTGTACCTAATAACCTTGCTCTTATTCACATTTACTCTTAACTTTCTTCTTCCACACACTTTACCAAACTCAGTCACCAGCTTCTGCAGTTTCTCACATGAATCAGCCACCAGCGCTGTATCATCAGCGAACAACAACTGACTCACTTCCCAAGCTCTCTCATCCCCAACAGACTTCATAAATTGCCCTCTTTCCAAAACTCTTGCATTTACCTCCCTAACAACCCCATCCATAAACAAATTAAACAACCATGGAGACATCACACACCCCTGCCGCAAACCTACATTCAAATGAGAACCAATCACTTTCCTCTCTTCCTACACGTACACATGCCTTACATCCTCGATAAAAACTTTCACTGCTTCTAACAACTTGCCTCCCACACCATATATTCTTAATACCTTCCACAGAGCATCTCTATCAACTCTATCATATGCCTCTCCAGATCCATAAATGCTACATACAAATCCATTTGCTTTTCTAAGTATTTCTCACATACATTCTTCAAAGCAAACACCTGATCCACACATCCTCTACCACTATCTGAAACCACACTAGCTCTCCCAATCTGATGCCTCTGTACATGCCTTCACCCCTCATCATATAATACCCTCCCCATATAATTTACCAGAATACTCACAAACTTATACCTCTTAATTTGAGCACTCACTCTTATCTCCTTTGCCTTTGACAATGGCACTATGCACGCATTCCGCCAATCCTCAGGCACCCCTCACCATGAGTCATACATACATTAAATAACCTAACCACCAGTCAACAATACAGTCACCCCTTTTTTAATAAATTCCACTGCAATACCATCCAAACACTGCTGCCTTGCCGGCTTTCATCTTCCGCAAAGCTTTACTACTACCTCTTCTCTGGTTTACCAAATCATTTTTCCCTAACCTCTCACATTGCACATCCACCCGACCAAACACCCTATATCTGCCACTCTATCATCAACACATTCAACAAACCTTCAAAATACTCACATCCATCTCTCTCACATCACCACTACTTGTTATCACCTCCCCATTAGCCCTTCACTGAAGTTCCCATTTGCTCCCTTGTCTTAACCACTTTATCTTACCTCCTCCAGAACATCTTTTATTCTCCGAAATTTAATGATACTCTCTCACCCCAACTCTCATTTGCCCTTTTTTTCACCTCTGCACCTTTCTCTTGACCTCCTGTCTCTTTCTTTTATACATCTCCACTCAATTGCATTTTTCCTGCAAAAATCGTCCAAATGCCTCTCTCCTTCTTCTTCACTAATACTCTTACTTTTTTTCATCCCACACTCACTAAACCCATTCTAATCACCCACCTCCCACTCTTCTCATGCCACAGCATCTTTTGCGCAATCCATCACTGATTCCCTAAATACATCCCATTCCTCCCCCTCCCCTTACTTCCATTGTGTTCTCATCCTTTTTCCATTCTGTACTCAGTCTCTCCTGTTACTTCCTCACACAGGTCTCCCTTCCCAAGCTCACTTACCTCACCACTCTCTTCACACCCAAACTCACTCTTCTTTTCTGAAAAACCCATACAAATCTTCACACTTAGCCTCCACAAGATAATGATCAGACATCCCTCCAGTTGCACCTCTCAGCACATTAACATCCAAAAGTCTCTCTATTCGCACGCTGCCTTCAATAACACGTAATCCAATAACGCTCTCCGCATCTCTACCTACTTACATTACGTATAACTATGTATAATCCGCTTTTTAAACCAGGTAATTTCCCAATCATCAGTCCTTTTTCAGCACATAAATCTACAAGCTCTCACCATTTCCATTTACACACTGAACACCCATGTATACCAATTATTCCCTCAACTGCCACATTACTCACCTTTGCATTCAAATCACCCATCACTATAACCCGGTCTGTGCATCAAAACCACTAACACACTCATTCACTGCTCCCAAAAAAACTTGCCTCTCATGATCTTTCTTCTCATGCCCCGGTGCATATGCACCAATAATCACCCACCTCTTCCTTTAATTTCAGTTTTTACCCCTATTAATCGAGAATTTATTTTTAAATTTGACAGGCGTGCGAAAGAGAGACTTTTGGATGTTAATGTGCTGAGAGGTGCAACTGGAGGGATGTCTGATCATTATCTTGTGGAGGCTAAGGTGAAGATTAGTATGGGTTTTCAGAAAAGAGGAGTGAATGTTGGGGTGAAGAAGGTGGTGAGAGTAAGTGAGCTTGGGAAGGAGACCTGTGTGGGGAAGTACCAGGAGAGACTGTGTACAGAATGGAAAAAGGTGAGAACAATGGAAGTAAGGGGAGTGGGGGAGGAATGGGATGTATTTAGGGAATCAGTGATGGATTGCGCAAAAGATGCTTGTGGCATGAGAAGAGTGGGAGGTGGGCTGTTTAGAAAGGGTAGTGAGTGGTGGGATGAAGAAGTAAGAGTATTAGTGAAAGAGAAGAGAGAGGCATTTGGACGATTTTTGCAGGGAAAAAATGCAATTGAGTGGGAGAAGTATAAAAGAAAGAGACAGGAGGTCAAGAGAAAGGTGCAAGAGGTGAAAAAAAGGGCAAATGAGAGTTGGGGTGAGAGACTATCAGTAAATTTTAGGGAGAATAAAAAGATGTTCTGGAAGGAGGTAAATAGGGTGCGTAAGACAAGGGAGCAAATGGGAACTTCAGTGAAGGGCGTAAATGGGGAGGTGATAACAAGTAGTGGTGATGTGAGAAGGAGATGGAATGAGTATTTTGAAGGTTTGTTGAATGTGTCTGATGACAGAGTGGCAGATATAGGGTGTTTTGGTCGAGGTGGTGTGCAAAGTGAGAGGGTTAGGGAAAATGATTTGGTAAACAGAGAAGAGGTAGTAAAAGCTTTGCGGAAGATGAAAGCCGGCAAGGCAGCAGGTTTGGATGGTATTGCAGTGGAATTTATTAAAAAAGGGGGTGACTGTATTGTTGACTGGTTGGTAAGGTTATTTAATGTATGTATGACTCATGGTGAGGTGCCTGAGGATTGGCGGAATGCGTGCATAGTGCCATTGTACAAAGGCAAAGGGGATAAGAGTGAGTGCTCAAATTACAGAGGTATAAGTTTGTTGAGTATTCCTGGTAAATTATATGGGAGGGTATTGATTGAGAGGGTGAAGGCATGTACAGAGCATCAGATTGGGGAAGAGCAGTGCGGTTTCAGAAGTGGTAGAGGATGTGTGGATCAGGTGTTTGCTTTGAAGAATGTATGTGAGAAATACTTAGAAAAGCAAATGGATTTGTATGTAGCATTTATGGATCTGGAGAAGGCATATGATAGAGTTGATAGAGATGCTCTGTGGAAGGTATTAAGAATATATGGTGTGGGAGGCAAGTTGTTAGAAGCAGTGAAAAGTTTTTATCGAGGATGTAAGGCATGTGTACGTGTAGGAAGAGAGGAAAGTGATTGGTTCTCAGTGAATGTAGGTTTGCGGCAGGGGTGTGTGATGTCTCCATGGTTGTTTAATTTGTTTATGGATGGGGTTGTTAGGGAGGTAAATGCAAGAGTCCTGGAAAGAGGGGCAAGTATGAAGTCTGTTGGGGATGAGAGAGCTTGGGAAGTGAGTCAGTTGTTGTTCGCTGATGATACAGCGCTGGTGGCTGATTCATGTGAGAAACTGCAGAAGCTGGTGACTGAGTTTGGTAAAGTGTGTGGAAGAAGAAAGTTAAGAGTAAATGTGAATAAGAGCAAGGTTATTAGGTACAGTAGGGTTGAGGGTCAAGTCAATTGGGAGGTGAGTTTGAATGGAGAAAAACTGGAGGAAGTGAAGTGTTTTAGATATCTGGGAGTGGATCTGTCAGCGGATGGAACCATGGAAGCGGAAGTGGATCATAGGGTGGGGGAGGGGGCGAAAATTTTGGGAGCCTTGAAAAATGTGTGGAAGTCGAGAACATTATCTCGGAAAGCAAAAATGGGTATGTTTGAAGGAATAGTGGTTCCAACAATGTTGTATGGTTGCGAGGCGTGGGCTATGGATAGAGTTGTGCGCAGGAGGATGGATGTGCTGGAAATGAGATGTTTGAGGACAATGTGTGGTGTGAGGTGGTTTGATCGAGTAAGTAACGTAAGGGTAAGAGAGATGTGTGGAAATAAAAAGAGCGTGGTTGAGAGAGCAGAAGAGGGTGTTTTGAAATGGTTTGGGCACATGGAGAGAATGAGTGAGGAAAGATTGACCAAGAGGATATATGTGTCGGAGGTGGAGGGAACGAGGAGAAGAGGGAGACCAAATTGGAGGTGGAAAGATGGAGTGAAAAAGATTTTGTGTGATCGGGGCCTGAACATGCAGGAGGGTGAAAGGAGGGCAAGGAATAGAGTGAATTGGAGCGATGTGGTATACAGGGGTTGACGTGCTGTCAGTGGATTGAATCAAGGCATGTGAAGCGTCTGGGGTAAACCATGGAAAGCTGTGTAGGTATGTATATTTGCGTGTGTGGACGTGTGTATGTACATGTGTATGGGGGGGGGGGTTGGGCCATTTCTTTCGTCTGTTTCCTTGCGCTACCTCGCAAACGCGGGAGACAGCGACAAAGTATAAAAAAAAAAAAAAAAAAAAAATATATATATATATATATATATATATATATATATATATATATATATATATATATATATATATATATATATATATATATATATATATATATATATATATATATATATATTTTTTTTTTTTTTTATACTTTGTCGCTGTCTCCCGCGTTTGCGAGGTAGCGCAAGGAAACAGACGAAAGAAATGGCCCAACCCCCCCCCATACACATGTATATACATACGTCCACACACGCAAATATACATACCTACACAGCTTTCCATGGTTTACCCCAGACGCTTCACATGCCTTGATTCAATCCACTGACAGCACGTCAACCCCGGTATACCACATCGCTCCAATTCACTCTATTCCTTGCCCTCCTTTCACCCTCCTGCATGTTCAGGCCCCGATCACACAAAATCTTTTTCACTCCATCTTTCCACCTCCAATTTGGTCTCCCTCTTCTCCTCGTTCCCTCCACCTCCGACACATATATCCTCTTGGTCAATCTTTCCTCACTCATTCTCTCCATGTGCCCAAACCATTTCAAAACACCCTCTTCTGCTCTCTCAACCACGCTCTTTTTATTTCCACACATCTCTCTTACCCTTACGTTACTTACTCGATCAAACCACCTCACACCACACATTGTCCTCAAACATCTCATTTCCAGCACATCCATCCTCCTGCGCACAACTCTATCCATAGCCCACGCCTCGCAACCATACAACATTGTTGGAACCACTATTCCTTCAAACATACCCATTTTTGCTTTCCGAGATAATGTTCTCGACTTCCACACATTCTTCAAGGCTCCCAGAATTTTCGCCCCCTCCCCCACCCTATGATCCACTTCCGCTTCCATGGTTCCATCCGCTGCCAGATCCACTCCCAGATATCTAAAACACTTCACTTCCTCCAGTTTTTCTCCATTCAAACTCACCTCCCAATTGACTTGACCCTCAACCCTACTGTACCTAATAACCTTGCTCTTATTCACATTTACTCTTAACTTTCTTCTTCCACACACTTTACCAAACTCAGTCACCAGCTTCTGCAGTTTCTCACATGAATCAGCCACCAGCGCTGTATCATCAGCGAACAACAACTGACTCACTTCCCAAGCTCTCTCATCCCCAACAGACTTCATACTTGCCCCTCTTTCCAAAACTCTTGCATTTACCTCCCTAACAACCCCATCCATAAACAAATTAAACAACCATGGAGACATCACACACCCCTGCCGCAAACCTACATTCACTGAGAACCAATCACTTTCCTCTCTTCCTACACGTACACATGCCTTACATCCTCGATAAAAACTTTTCACTGCTTCTAACAACTTTCCTCCCACACCATATATTCTTAATACCTTCCACAGAGCATCTCTATCAACTCTATCATATGCCTTCTCCAGATCCATAAATGCTACATACAAATCCATTTGCTTTTCTAAGTATTTCTCACATACATTCTTCAAAGCAAACACCTGATCCACACATCCTCTACCACTTCTGAAACCACACTGCTCTTCCCCAATCTGATGCTCTGTACATGCCTTCACCCTCTCAATCAATACCCTCCCATATAATTTACCAGGAATACTCAACAAACTTATACCTCTGTAATTTGAGCACTCACTCTTATCCCCTTTGCCTTTGTACAATGGCACTATGCTCGCATTCCGCCAATCCTCACACCTCACCAAGTCATACATACATTAAATAACCCACCAACCAGTCAACAATACAGTCACCCCCTTTTTAATAAATTCCACTGCAATACCATCCAAACCTTGCTGCCTTGCCGGCTTTCATCTTTCCCCAAAGCCCTTTACTACCTTCCTGTTTACCAAACCATTTTCCCTAACCCTCTCACCTTTTTCACACCACCTCGACCAAAACACCCTAAATCTCCACTCTATCATCAAACACATTCAACAAACCTTCAAAATACTTTACTCCTCTCTTCTCACATCACCATACTTGTTATCACCTCCCCATTTGCGCCCTTCACTGAAGTTTTCCCATTTGCTCCCTTGTCTTACCCCACTTTATTTACCTCCCTTTCCCGAACATCTTTTTTTTCTCCCTAAAATTTAATGTACTCTCTCACCCCAACTCTCATTGCCCTTTTTTTCACCTCTTGCACCTTTCTCTTGACCTCCTGTCTCTTCTTTTATACATTCCCACTCAATTGCATTTTTTCCCTGCAAAAATCGTCCAAATGCCTCTCTCTTCTCTTTTATAATACTCTTTTTCTTCTCCCCCCCCCTTATACCCTTTCAATAAACCCCCCCCCACTCTTCTCATGCCACAAGCATCTTTTTCGCAATCCATCACTGATTCCCTAAAAAACACCCATTCCCCCCCCCACCCCCTTCTTCCATTTTTACCTTTTTTCCTTCTGTACCGTCTCTCCTGGTATTTACAATCTCCTTCCCAAACTCACTTCCTCCCACCCTTTTCACCCCCATTCATCTTCTTTTTTGAAAACCATAAAATTTTTTACCACTCCAAAAGATAATGATCAGAATCCCCCCGTTGACCCTCAGCACTTAAAAATCCAAAATCTCTCTTTCGCCGCCGTCAATTAAAGTAATCCAAATAACGCTTCTGGCCATCTCCTTTTCTAAATATTATGTATTCCCAAAAAATTCCCCTCCTTTTTCAAACATAAAACTCAAGCTTCACCCTTTCCTTAAAAAAATGAAACCCCATGTATACCAATTATTCCCTCAACCTGCCACATTACTCACCTTGCATCAAATCAACCATCACTATAACCCGTCTCTGCATCAAAACCCCCTAACACACCCCATTCAGCTGCTCCCCAAAAAACTTGCCTCTCAAAGATCTTTCTCCCCATGCCCCGGTGCATATGCACCAATAATCCCCCACCTCTCTCCATCAATTTCAGTTTTACCCATATTAAAATTTTGGGAGGCAATTGTTAGAAGCAGTGAAAAGTTTTTATCGAGGATGTAAGGCATGTGTACGTGTAGGAAGAGAGGAAAGTGATTGGTTCTCAGTGATGTAG
The DNA here is from genome assembly GCF_036320965.1 of Panulirus ornatus. Lineage (NCBI taxonomy): Eukaryota > Metazoa > Arthropoda > Malacostraca > Decapoda > Palinuridae > Panulirus > Panulirus ornatus. The sequence continues at coordinate 24,885,724 of NC_092248.1, read as the reverse complement.
GTTTGCGGCAGGGGTGTGTGATGTCTCCATGGTTTTTTTGTTTAATTTGTTTATGGATGGGGTTGGTTAGGAGGTAAATGCAAGAGTCCTGGAAAGAGGGGCAAGTATGAAGTCTGTTGGGGATGAGAGAGCTTGGGAAGTGAGTCAGTTGTTGTTCGCTGATGATACAGCGCTGGTGGCTGATTCATGTGAGAAACTGCAGAAGCTGGTGACTGAGTTTGGTAAAGTGTGTGGAAGAAGAAAGTTAAGAGTAAATGTGAATAAGAGCAAGGTTATTAGGTACAGTAGGGTTGAGGGTCAAGTCAATTGGGAGGTGAGTTTGAATGGAGAAAAACTGGAGGAAGTGAAGTGTTTTAGATATCTGGGAGTGGATCTGTCAGCGGATGGAACCATGGAAGCGGAAGTGGATCATAGGGATGGGGGAGGGGGCGAAAATTTTGGGAGCCTTGAAAATGTGTGGAAGTCGAGAACATTATCTCGGAAAGCAAAAATGGGTATGTTTGAAGGAATAGTGGTTCCAACAATGTTGTATGGTTGCGAGGCGTGGGCTATGGATAGAGTTGTGCGCAGGAGGATGGATGTGCTGGAAATGAGATGTTTGAGGACAATGTGTGGTGTGAGGTGGTTTGATCGAGTAAGTAACGTAAGGGTAAGAGAGATGTGTGGAAATAAAAAGAGCGTGGTTGAGAGAGCAGAAGAGGGTGTTTTGAAATGGTTTGGGCACATGGAGAGAATGAGTGAGGAAAGATTGACCAAGAGGATATATGTGTCGGAGGTGGAGGGAACGAGGAGAAGAGGGAGACCAAATTGGAGGTGGAAAGATGGAGTGAAAAAGATTTTGTGTGATCGGGGCCTGAACATGCAGGAGGGTGAAAGGAGGGCAAGGAATAGAGTGAATTGGAGCGATGTGGTATACAGGGGTTGACGTGCTGTCAGTGGATTGAATCAAGGCATGTGAAGCGTCTGGGGTAAACCATGGAAAGCTGTGTAGGTATGTATATTTGCGTGTGTGGACGTGTGTATGTACGTGTGTAGGGGGGTTGGGCCATTTCTTTCGTCTGTTTCCTCGCGCTACCTCGCAAACGCGGGAGACAGCGACAAAGTATAAAAAAAAAAAAAAAAAAATATATATATATATATATATATATATATATATATATATATATATATATATATATATATATGTATATATATATATATACATATATATATATATATATATATATATATATATATATATATATATATATATATATATATATTTTTTTTTTTTTTTTTTTTTTTTTTTTTTTGCTTTCTCCCGCGTTTGCGAGGTAGCGAAAGGAAGCAGACGAAAGAAATGGCACAACCCACCCCCATACACATGCCTTGATTCAATCCACTGACAGCACGTCAACCCCGGTATACCACATCGCTCCAATCCATTCTATTCTTTGCCCTCCTTTCACCCTTCTGCATGTTCAGGCCCCGATCACACAAAATCATTTTCACTCCATCTTTCCACCTCCAATTTGGTGTCCCTCTTCTCCTCGTTCCCTCCACCTCCGACACATATATCCTCTTGGTCAATCTTTCCTCACTCATTCCCTCCATGTGACCAAACCATTTCAAAACACCCTCTTCTGCTCTCTCAACCACGCTATTTTTATTTCCACACATCTCTCTTACCCTTACGTTACTTACTCGATCAAACCACCTCACACCACACATTGTCCTCAAACATCTCATTTCCAGCACATCCATCCTCCTTCGCACAACTCAATCCATAGTCACGCCTCGCATCCATAGAATATTGTTGGAACCACTATTCCTTCAAACATACCCATTTTTGCTTTCCGAGATAATGTTCTCGACTTCGAACCATTCTTCAAGGCTCCCAGAATTTTCGCCCCCTAACACCCACCCTTCGATCCACTTCCGCTTCCATGGTTCCATCCGTTGCCAGATCCACTCCCAGATATCTAAAACACTTCACTTCCTCCAGTTTTTCTCCATTCAAACTCACCTCCCAATTGAATTGACCCTCAACCCTACTGTACCTAATAACCTTGCTCTTATTCACATTTACTCTTAACTTTCTTCTTTCACACACTTTACCAAACTCAGTCACCAGCTTCTACAGTTTCTCACATGAATCAGCCACCAGCGCTGTATCATCAGCGAACAAAAACTGACACACTTCCCAAGCTCTCTCATCCACAACAGACTGCATACTTGCCCCTCTTTCCAAAACTCATGCATTCAACTCCCTAACAACCCCATCCATAAACAAATTAAACAACCATGGAGACATCACACACCCCTGCCGCAAACCTACATTCACTGAGAACCAATCACTTTCCTCTCTTCCTACACGTACACATGCCTTACATCCTCGATAAAAACTTTTCACTGCTTCTAACAACTTTCCTCCCACACCATATATTCTTAATACCTTCCACAGAGCATCTCTATCAACTCTATCATATGCCTTCTCCAGATCCATAAATGCTACATACAAATCCATTTGCTTTTCTAAGTATTTCTCACATACATTCTTCAAAGCAAACACCGGATCCACACATCCTCTACCACTTCTGAAACCACACTGCTCTTCCCAAATCTGATGCTCTGTACATGCCTTCACCCTATCAATCAATACCCTCCCATATAATTTGCCAGGAATACTCAACAAACTTATACCTCTGTAATTTGAGCACTCACTCTTATCCCCTTTGCCTTTGTACAATGGCACTATGTACGCATTCCGCCAATCCTCAGGCACCTCACCATGAGTCATACATACATTAAATAACCTTACCAACCAGTCAACAATACAGTCACCCCCTTTTTTAATAAATTCCACTGCAATACCATCCAACCCTGCTGCCTTGCCGGCTTTCATCTTCCGGAAAGCTTTTACTACCTCTTCTCTGTTTACCAACTCATTTTCCCTAACCCTCGCACTTTGCACACCACCTCGACCAAAACACCCTATATCTTCCACTCTATCATCAAACACATTCAACAAACCATCAAAATACTCACTCCATCTCCTTCTCACATCACCACTACTTGTTATCACCTCCCCATTTGCGCCCTTCACTGAAGTTCCCATTTGCTCCCTTGTCTTACGCACTTTATTTACCTCGTTCCAGAACATCTTTTTATTCTCCCTAAAATTTAATGATACTCTCTCACCCCAACTCTCATTTGCCCTTTTTTTCACCTCTTGCACCTTTCTCTTGACCTCCTATCTCTTTCTTTTATACATCTCCCACTAAATTGCATTTTTTCCCTGCAAAAATCGTCCAAATGCCTCTCTCTTCTCTTTCACTAATACTCTTACTTCTTCATCCCACCACTCACTACCCTTTCTAATCAATTCACCTCCCACTCTTCTCATGCCACAAGCATCTTTTGCGCAATCCATCACTGATTCCCTAAATACATCCCATTCCTCCCCCACTCCCCTTTCTTCCATTGTTCTCACCTTTTCCCATTCTGTACTCAGTCTCTCCTGGTACTTATTCACACAAGTCTCCTTCCCAAGCTCACTTACTCTCACCACCATCTTCACCCCACCATTCACTCTTCTTTTCTGAAAACTCATACAAATCTTCACCTTAGCCTCCACAAGATAATGATCAGACATCCCTCCAGTTGCACCTCTCAGCACATTAGCATCCAAAAGTCTCTCTTTCGCGCGCCTGTCAATTAACACGTAATCCAATAACGCTCTCTGGCCATCTCTCCTACTTACATAAGTATACTTATGTATATCTCGCTTTTTAAACCAGGTATTCCCAATCATCAGTCCTTTTTCAGCACATAAATCTACAAGCTCTTCACCATTTCCATTTACAACACTGAACACCCCATGTATACCAATTATTCCCTCAACTGCTACATTACTCACCTATATATATATATATATATATATATATATATATATATATATATATATATATATATATATATATATATATATATATATATATATAATATATATATATATATATATTATATATATATATATATATATATATATATATATATATATATATATATATATATATATATATATATATATATATATATATATATATATATATATATATATATATATATATATATATATATATATATATATATATATATATATATACATATATATATATTTGTTTTATTTTTTATTATACTTTGTCGCTGTCTCCCGCGTTTGCGAGGTAGCACAAGGAAACAGACGAAAGAAATGGCCCAACCCCCCCACCCCCCATACACATGTTTATACATACGTCCATACACGCAAATATACATACCTACACAGCTTTCCATGGTTTACCCCAGACGCTTCATATGCCTTGATTCAATCCACTGACAGCACGTCAACCCCGGTATACCACATCGCTCCAATTCACTCTATTCCTTGCCCTCCTTTCACCCTCCTGCATGTTTAGGCCCCGATCACACAAAATCTTTTTCACTTCATCTTTCCACCTCCAATTTGGTCTCCCTCTTCTTCTCGTTCCCTCCACCTCCGACACATATATCCTCTTGGTCAATCTTTCCTCACTCATTCTCTCCATGTGCCCAAACCACTTCAAAACACCCTCTTCTGCTCTCTCAACCACGCTCTTTTTATTTCCACACATCTCTCTTACCCTTACGTTACTCACTCGATCAAACCACCTCACACAACACATTGTCCTCAAACATCTCATTTCCAGCACATCCATCCTCCTGCGCACAACTCTATCCATAGCCCACGCCTCGCAACCATACAACATTGTTGGAACCACTATTCCTTCAAACATAACCATTTTTGCTTTCCTAGATAATGTTCTCGACTTCCACACATTCTTCAAGGCCCCCAGAATTTTCGCCCCCTCCCCCACCCTGTGATCCACTTCCGCTTCCATGGTTCTCATCCCCAACAGACTTCATACTTGCCCCTCTTTCCAAAACTCTTGCATTTACCTCCCTAACAACCCCATCCATAAACAAATTAAACAACCATGGAGACATCACACACCCCTGCCGCAAACCTATATTCACTGAGAACCAATCACTTTCCTTTCTTCCTACACGTACACATGCCTTACATCCTCGATAAAAACTTTTCACTGCATCTAACAACTTTCCTCCCACACCATATATTCTTAATACCTTCCACAGAGCATCTCTATGAACTCTATCATATGCCTTCTCCAGATCCATAAATGCTACATACAAATCCATTTGCTTTTCTAAGTATTTCTCACATACATTCTTCAAAGCAAACACCTGATCCACACATCCTCTACCACTTCTGAAACCACACTGCTCTTCCCCGATCTGATGCTCTGTACATGCCTTCACCCTCTCAATCAATACCCTCCCATATAATTTACCAGGAATACTCAACAAACTTATACCTCTGTAATTTGAGCACTCACTCTGATCCCCTTTGCCTTTGTACAATGGCACTATGCACGCATTCTGCAAATCCTCAGGCACCTCACCATGAGTCATACATATATTAAATAAACTTACCAACCAGTCAACAAAACAGTCACACCCTTTTTTAATAAATTCCACTGCAATACCATCCAAACCTGCTGCCTTGCCGGCTTTCATCTTCCGCAAAGCTTTCACTACCTCTTCTCTGTTTACCAAATCATTTTCCCTAACCCTCTCACTTTGCACACCACCTCGACCAAAACACCCTATATCTGCCACTCTATCATCAAACACATTCAACAAACCTTTCAAAATACTCACTCCATCTCCTTCTCACATCACCACTACTTGTTATCACCTCCCCATTTGCGCCCTTCACTGAAGTTCCCATTTGCTCCCTTGTCTTACGCACTTTATTTACCTCGTTCCAGAACATCTTTTTATTCTCTCTAAAATTTAATGATACTCTCTCACCCCAACTCTCATTTGCCCTTTTTCTTCACCTCTTGCACCTTTCTCTTGACCTCCTGTCTCTTTCTTTTATACATATCCCACTCAATTGCATTTTTTCCCTGCAAAAATCGTCCAAATGCCTCTCTCTTCTCTTTCACTAATACTCTTACTTCTTCATCCCACCACTCACTACCCTTTCTAATCAATTCACCTCCCACTCTTCTCATGCCACAAGCATCTTTTGCGCAATCCATCACTGATTCCCTAAATACATCCCATTCCTCCCCCACTCCCCTTTCTTCCATTGTTCTCACCTTTTCCCATTCTGTACTCAGTCTCTCCTGGTACTTATTCACACAAGTCTCCTTCCCAAGCTCACTTACTCTCACCACCATCTTCACCCCACCATTCACTCTTCTTTTCTGAAAACTCATACAAATCTTCACCTTAGCCTCCACAAGATAATGATCAGACATCCCTCCAGTTGCACCTCTCAGCACATTAGCATCCAAAAGTCTCTCTTTCGCGCGCCTGTCAATTAACACGTAATCCAATAACGCTCTCTGGCCATCTCTCCTACTTACATAAGTATACTTATGTATATCTCGCTTTTTAAACCAGGTATTCCCAATCATCAGTCCTTTTTCAGCACATAAATCTACAAGCTCTTCACCATTTCCATTTACAACACTGAACACCCCATGTATACCAATTATTCCCTCAACTGCTACATTACTCACCTATATATATATATATATATATATATATATATATATATATATATATATATATATATATATATATATATATATATATATATATATATATATATATATATATATATATAATATATATATATATATATATATATATTATATATATATATATATATATATATATATATATATATATATATATATATATATATATATATATATATATATATATATATATATATATATATATATATATATATATATATATTTGTTTTATTTTTTATTATACTTTGTCGCTGTCTCCCGCGTTTGCGAGGTAGCACAAGGAAACAGACGAAAGAAACGGCCCCACCCCCCCACCCCCCATACACAAGTTTATACATACGTCCACACACGCAAATATACATACCTACACAGCTTTCCATAGTTTACCCCAGACGCTTCATATGCCTTGATTCAATCCACTGACAGCACGTCAACCCCGGTATACCACATCGCTCCAATTCACTCTATTCCTTGCCCTCCTTTCACCCTCCTGCATGTTTAGGCCCCGATCACACAAAATCTTTTTCACTTCATCTTTCCACCTCCAATTTGGTCTCCCTCTTCTTCTCGTTCCCTCCACCTCCGACACATATATCCTCTTGGTCAATCTTTCCTCACTCATTCTCTCCATGTGCCCAAACCACTTCAAAACACCCTCTTCTGCTCTCTCAACCACGCTCTTTTTATTTCCACACATCTCTCTTACCCTTACGTTACTCACTCGATCAAACCACCTCACACAACACATTGTCCTCAAACATCTCATTTCCAGCACATCCATCCTCCTGCGCACAACTCTATCCATAGCCCACGCCTCGCAACCATACAACATTGTTGGAACCACTATTCCTTCAAACATAACCATTTTTGCTTTCCTAGATAATGTTCTCGACTTCCACACATTCTTCAAGGCCCCCAGAATTTTCGCCCCCTCCCCCACCCTGTGATCCACTTCCGCTTCCATGGTTCTCATCCCCAACAGACTTCATACTTGCCCCTCTTTCCAAAACTCTTGCATTTACCTCCCTAACAACCCCATCCATAAACAAATTAAACAACCATGGAGACATCACACACCCCTGCCGCAAACCTATATTCACTGAGAACCAATCACTTTCCTTTCTTCCTACACGTACACATGCCTTACATCCTCGATAAAAACTTTTCACTGCATCTAACAACTTTCCTCCCACACCATATATTCTTAATACCTTCCACAGAGCATCTCTATGAACTCTATCATATGCCTTCTCCAGATCCATAAATGCTACATACAAATCCATTTGCTTTTCTAAGTATTTCTCACATACATTCTTCAAAGCAAACACCTGATCCACACATCCTCTACCACTTCTGAAACCACACTGCTCTTCCCCGATCTGATGCTCTGTACATGCCTTCACCCTCTCAATCAATACCCTCCCATATAATTTACCAGGAATACTCAACAAACTTATACCTCTGTAATTTGAGCACTCACTCTGATCCCCTTTGCCTTTGTACAATGGCACTATGCACGCATTCTGCCAATCCTCAGGCACCTCACCATGAGTCATACATATATTAAATAAACTTACCAACCAGTCAACAATACAGTCACACCCTTTTTTAATAAATTCCACTGCAATACCATCCAAACCTGCTGCCTTGCCGGCTTTCATCTTCCGCAAAGCTTTCACTACCTCTTCTCTGTTTACCAAATCATTTTCCCTAACCCTCTCACTTTGCACACCACCTCGACCAAAACACCCTATATCTGCCACTCTATCATCAAACACATTCAACAAACCTTTCAAAATACTCACTCCATCTCCTTCTCACATCACCACTACTTGTTATCACCTCCCCATTTGCGCCCTTCACTGAAGTTCCCATTTGCTCCCTTGTCTTACGCACTTTATTTACCTCGTTCCAGAACATCTTTTTATTCTCTCTAAAATTTAATGATACTCTCTCACCCCAACTCTCATTTGCCCTTTTTCTTCACCTCTTGCACCTTTCTCTTGACCTCCTGTCTCTTTCTTTTATACATATCCCACTCAATTGCATTTTTTCCCCTGCAAAAATCGTCCAAATGCCTCTCTCTTCTCTTTCACTAATACTCTTACTTCTTCATCCCACCACTCACTACCCTTTCTAATCAATTCACCTCCCACTCTTCTCATGCCACAAGCATCTTTTGCGCAATCCATCACTGATTCCCTAAATACATCCCATTCCTCCCCCACTCCCCTTTCTTCCATTGTTCTCACCTTTTCCCATTCTGTACTCAGTCTCTCCTGGTACTTATTCACACAAGTCTCCTTCCCAAGCTCACTTACTCTCACCACCATCTTCACCCCACCATTCACTCTTCTTTTCTGAAAACTCATACAAATCTTCACCTTAGCCTCCACAAGATAATGATCAGACATCCCTCCAGTTGCACCTCTCAGCACATTAGCATCCAAAAGTCTCTCTTTCGCGCGCCTGTCAATTAACACGTAATCCAATAACGCTCTCTGGCCATCTCTCCTACTTACATAAGTATACTTATGTATATCTCGCTTTTTAAACCAGGTATTCCCAATCATCAGTCCTTTTTCAGCACATAAATCTACAAGCTCTTCACCATTTCCATTTACAACACTGAACACCCCATGTATACCAATTATTCCCTCAACTGCTACATTACTCACCTATATATATATATATATATATATATATATATATATATATATATATATATATATATATATATATATATATATATATATATATATATATATATATATATATATAATATATATATATATATATATATATATATATATATATATATATATTTTTTTTTTTTTTTTTTTTTTTTTTATACTTTGTCGCTGTCTCCCGCGTTTGCGAGGTAGCGCAAGGAAACAGACGAAAGAAATGGCCAACCCCCCCCCCCCCCCCATACACATGTACATACACACGACCACACACGCAAATATACATACCTACACAGCTTCCCATGGTTTACCCCAGACGCTTCACATGCCTTGATTCAATCCACTGACAGCACGTCAACCCCTGTATACCACATGACTCCAATTCACTCTATTCCTTGCCCTCCTTTCACCCTCTTGCATGTTCAGGCCCCGATCACACAAAATCTTTTTCACTCCATCTTTCCACCTCCAATTTGGTCTCCCTCTTCTCCTCGTTCCCTCCACCTCCGACACATATATCCTCTTGGTCAATCTCTCCTCACTCATTCTCTCCATGTGCCCAAACCATTTCAAAACACCCTCTTCTGCTCTCTCAACCACGCTCTTTTTATTTCCACACATCTCTCTTACCCTTACGTTACTTACTCGATCAAACCACCTCACACCACACATTGTCCTTAAACATCTCATTTCCAGCACATCCATCCTCCTGCGCACATCTCTATCCATAGCCCACGCCTCGCAACCATACAACATTGTTGGAACCACTATTCCCTCAAACATACCCATTTTCGTTTTCCCGAGATAATGTTCTGGGACTTCCAACATTTTTCAAGGCTCCCAAAATTTTCCCCCCTCCCCCCCCCTATGATCCATTTCCCGGGTCCATGGTTCCATCCGCTGACAGATCACTCCCAGATATCTAAAACACTTCTATTCCTCCAGTTTTTCTCCATTCAAACTCACCTCCAATTTGGACTTAAACCCTACCCCTTCGGGTACCTAATTAACCTTGCTCTTATTCATTTTACTCTCAATTTTCCCTTCTTCCCACACTTTACCAAACTCAGTCCAGCTTTTTGCAGTTTCTCACATGAACCCAGCCACCAGCGCTGTTCATCGCGAACAACAAATGACTCACTTCAAAGCTCTCTCATCCCCAACAGACTTCAAAACTTGCCCCCTCTTTCCAGGATTTCTTGCATTTTCCTCCCTTACAACCCATCCATAAACAAATTAAAAAACCCATGGAGAAATCACCCCCCCCTCCCGGCAAAACCTACATTCACTGAAACAATCACTTTCCTCTCTTCCTACACGTACACATGCCTTACACCCTCGATAAAAAACTTTTTTTCATTTTTGCCTTTTAAAATTGCCTCCACACCATATATTCTTTAATTCCTTCCCCAGGGCTTCTCTATCAACTCTTATCATATGCCTTCTCCAGAGTCCATAAATGCTTACTTACAAATCCATTTGCTTATATATATATATATATATAATATATATATATATTATATATATAAAATATATATATATATTATATATATATATTATATATTATATATATATATATTATATATATATTATATATATATATATTTGTTTTTATTTTTTATTATACTTTTTTCGCTTTTCTCCCGCGTTTGGGGTAGCCAAGAAACAGACGAAAGAAATGGGCCCCACCCCCCCCCCCCCATACACATGTTTTATACATACCCCCCACACACGCAAATATACATTACTACACAGCTTTCCATGGTTTACCCAGGCGCTTCATATGCCTTGATTCAATCCACTGACAGCACGTCAACCCCGGTATACCACATCGCTCCAATTCACTCTATTCCTTGCCCTCCTTTCACCCTCCTGCATGTTCAGGCCCCGATCACACAAAATCTTTTTCACTCCATCTTTCCACCTCCAATTTGGTCTCCCTCTTCTCCTCGTTCCCTCCACCTCCGACACATATATCCTCTTGGTCAATCTTTCCTCACTCATTCTCTCTATGTGCCCAAACCACTTCAAAACACCCTCTTCTGCTCTCTCAACCACGCTCTTTTTATTTCCACACATCTCTCTTACCCTTACGTTACTCACTCGATCAAACCACCTCACACAACACATTGTCCTCAAACATCTCATTTCCAGCACATCCATCCTCCTGCGCACAACTCTATCCATAGCCCACGCCTCGCAACCATACAACATTGTTGGAACCACTATTCCTTCAAACATAACCATTTTTGCTTTCCTAGATAATGTTCTCGACTTCCACACATTCTTCAAGGCCCCAGAATTTTCGCCCCTCCCCCACCTGTGCTCCACTTCCGCTTCCATGGTTCTAAACCCCAACAGACTTCATACTTGCCCCCTCTTTCCAAAATCTTGCATTTACCTCCCTAACAACCCATCCAAACAAATTTAAATCAACCATGGTGAATTAAACCCCCCTGCGCCAACAATATTCTGAGAACCAATCCTTTTTCCTCTTTTTTCCTACACGTACACATGCTTACATCTCGTAAAAACTTTTATGCATCTAACAACTTTCCTCCCACACCATATTTTTCTTAATACCTTCCTCAGAGCTCTCTTTAACTTATCTATGCCCTTTTCCGACCATAAATGCTACATACAAACCATTTTGCTTTTCTAAGTATTTCTCACATACATTCTTCAAAGCAAAAAAACCTGATCCACCCCATCCTTACCACTTTCTGATACCCCCACTGCTCTTCCCCGATCTGATGCTTGTACATGCCTTCACCTTCAATCAATACCCTCCTATAATTTACCCGGAATATCAAAAAACTTTACCTCTGTAAATTTGAGCACTCACTCTGATCCCTTTGCCTTTGTACAATGGCACTATGCCGCATTCGCCAATCCTCAGGGACTCACCATGAGTCTATAATAATTAAATAAAATTACCAATAGTCAACAATACAGTCACCCTTTTTTAATAAATTCCATGCAAATACCATCAAACTGCTGCCTTTGCGGCTTTCATCTTCCGCAAAGCTTTCACTACTCTTCTCTGTTACCAAATCATTTTCCCTAACCCCTCACTTTGCACACCACCTCGACCCAAAAACCCTATATCTCCACTCTATCATCAAACACATTCACAAACCTTTCAAAATACTCACTCCATCTCCTTTCACATCCCCACTACTTGTTATTCCCTCCCTTTGCGCCCTTCACTGATTTCCCATTTGCTCCTTTTACGCAATTTATTTACCTCTTTCCCGAAAATCTTTTTATTCTCCTAAAATTTATGATTTCTCTCTCACCCCAACTTCATTTGCCCTTTTTTTCACCTCTTTTCACCTTTCTCTGACCCCCTGTCTCTTTCTTTTATCATTTCCCCCTCAATGATTTTTTCCCTGCAAAAATCGTCCAAATGCCTCTCTCTTCTCTTTCACTAATACTCCCTTCTTCTTCATCCCACCACTCCTACCCTTCTAAACAACCACCTCCCACTCTTTCTCATGCCACAAGCATCTTTTGCGCAATCCTCACTGATTCCCTAAATACATCCCATTTTCCTTTTCCCCACTCCCCTTACTTCCATTTTTCTCACCTTTTTCCATTCTGTACTCAGTCTTCCCGGTTACTTTCACAAAAAGAGAGGAGAAAAGAAGAAGAGAGAGAGAGAGAGAGAGGAGAGAGAGAGAGAGAGAGAGAGAGAGAGAGAGAGAGAGAGAGAGAGAGAGAGAGAGTGCATGATAGTGTTGATTTGGTTAAGAAGTTATATCATCTGCAGCTGTTGCCTGGACTGTTGCTTGTGTCATGCCTGATCCTGAACACGGCTTACCGCTCCTCTCTGGTGGCTCACCTCATCGTCCAGGACAAGGACGCTGAGATCAACACCTTCCACGACCTGCTGGCTCGTGATGGATGGCAGTGGGGCACTGAGCGAATAGGTGACGTGCTCATTGTATATTTCCAAAATAGTCCAAATCCAGAGGTTAAAAGGATATCTAAAGAGCTGCAGGTGAGTGACGTGCAGGTGTTACCATCACATCTGGCAACGTAAAATACTTTCATTGGTAGTATAAATGTTGAGTCCAAGTTTTCTATCTAATTGCTTTGATCTTTGCCCAACATTCGTGTCAATATCTGAACTTGTACCGTAATTACTCTTAGTCCAATGACTTAGTTTTGGTTGCCTGAGATAGAGAGGAAAATAATTTATTTTGGAAGACACAATACTTCGGTTAAACGAGAAATCTCAGCAGATTGATCAAATGATAAAACAAGCAAATATTTTATATTTTTACGCTAAACTTTTACCAAACTAACTTAAACACTTCTTTACTATGCACTGAAGGTGAAGTTAACGGTCGCTTTTATTGCTAGAACTGTATTATCATAGCTTTTCTAGATGCTACTAAAAAGAAGAAAGACTAAGAAATCCTTTTGTGAAGTTGAATGGCATTTTCATAACGCGACTCTAGGAGTCATCCAACATATATAACTGAAATGAGAAAGCTCATAGATACCATAGTTACTATGGCGGTGTATGGCCACTGAAAACTGTTACAGTGTACATTAAGATGGAGCTACTTCATGTACTGTTATACACCGTACGTCTGAGACTTACATATACGTAGGAGGAACATCAAGAAATGATATACATTACGACACACATAGGACACAGTGAAAGCAACGTCTGATGATTAAGGAACACAATAAACCTTGAAGGTTGATGACGTAAAACAATAAACCTTGAAGCTTGATGACGTAAAACTTGTCACACTTGCGTGTCATAACATTTACAATCAATGTTGCTTACAAGAAACTGACGATCCCAACGTGACGTTATCAACTCTCTAGATCGTACTGCTCCTAAAGAACGACCCAGGCTGAGCCACCAGCGCCAGACACGTCAGATCAGACGAGAAACATTATCCTTCGTAAGTAATATTCACAATAACATAATGGGTAATGGGATGGGAAAATATGACTATTATGAGCGATAACATAATGAGTAGTGGGATGAGACGATATAACTATTATGAACAATAACATAATGGGTAGTGGGATGGGACGATATGACCATTATGAGCCATAACATAATGGGTAGTGGGATGGGACGATACAACCATTATGAACCATAATATGATGGGTAGTGGGATGGGACGATACAACCATTATGAACCATAATATGATGGGTAGTGTGACGGGAATACAGAGAAAAGGTAGAATAAAGAATATAACGAGAGGGATAGAAATGCTATATCAAAGACTGTCATGGAAATAAAGATAGCGCCGGAGCCAGTGAGTCAGATATGGTTGGTGGTTGTGACTGGTGCTTGGAGGAACCCTAAGTAGAGTGCAAGCTGGAGGTTATTGATGAACTAACTAGCTAATTAGAATAGCTAATTGATATAACTAACCATACACAATACATTTTTTTCTTTTCGTTTCTGCAAGTCCAAAAACTAGAGGTCGAGTTTTAAATAATACTATTTTTTGTTTTTACTTTATTTCAAAATTGCTTTTCCTTAATGTTTACTTCATTCTTATGGATTTTCCTTTACTATTTCTCTATGATCCTTTGCTCATATTCTTTCTATAGAGCACTAGGGCCGTAGTGGCGTCGTGATGCAAGAATACCGAACATTGTGACCAGAGTTATGGAACCTAGTAAGATCTCATCCCTAATGATATTGCTATCCTCGTTAACCGGATTAGCTTCTTTGTGAGCTGAACATAACATTCATCGGGTCGATCTACAGGAAATGGTGAATGTCCCCTCAGACTTGACGATGGTGTTAAGGTTATGTTCCATATATGGCTGCGTTTCGTATACTGGTGATGTATTACAGATGATATTAAAGATACCATATGCCTCTCAAACAGAGGATATTCTCTATAAAGCATAATGTTATGTATAGATGAAGCTTGAAGGACAACTTCATCTTTTAAAACTTGTCATTTTATTTAGATGGTCAAACAAAATTTTCGTGATTTTCTGTCTTTTTGGACATATATGCCAGACTATCATAACATAAACAAAACACCATACGAGGCTGTGGTGCCAGAAAAAGCCAGAAACACAGAAATGACTATGGTAATATGAGTATACGACTTGAGAGAATATATATATATGGAACCATGGAAGCGGAAGTGGATCATAGGGTGGGGGAGGGGGCGAAAATTTTGGGAGCCTTGAAAAATGTGTGGAAGTCGAGAACATTATCCCGGAAAGCAAAAATGGGTATGTTTGAAGGAATAGTGGTTCCAACAATGTTGTATGGTTGCGAGGCGTGGGCTATGGATAGAGTTGTGCGCAGGAGGATGGATGTGCTGGAAATGAGATGTTTGAGGACAATGTGTGGTGTGAGGTGGTTTGATCGAGTAAGTAACGTAAGGGTAAGAGAGATGTGTGGAAATAAAAAGAGCGTGGTTGAGAGAGCAGAAGAGGGTGTTTTGAAGTGGTTTGGGCACATGGAGAGAATGAGTGAGGAAAGATTGACCAAGAGGATATATGTGTCGGAGGTGGAGGGAACGAGGAGAAGAGGGAGACCAAATTGGAGGTGGAAAGATGGAGTGAAAAGGATTTTGTGTGATCGGGGCCTGAACATGCAGGAGGGTGAAAGGAGGGCAAGGAATAGAGTGAATTGGAGCGATGTGGTATACAGGGGTTGACGTGCTGTCAGTGGATTGAATCAAGGCATGTGAAGCGTCCGGGGTAAACCATGGAAAGCTGTGTAGGTATGTATATTTGCGTGTGTGGACGTGTGTATGTACATGTGTATGGGGGGGGGTTGGGCCATTTCTTTCGTCTGTTTCCTTGCGCTACCTCGCAAACGCGGGAGACAGCGACGAGGTATAAAAAAAAAAAAAAAAAAAAAAAAAAAAAATATATATATATATATATATATATATATATATATATATATATATATATATACATATATATATATATTTTATTTTTTTATTTTGCTTTGTCGCTGTCTCCCGCGTTAGCGAGGTAGCGCAAGGAAACAGACGAAAGAATGGCCCAACCCGCCCACATACACATGAATATACATGCACGTCCACACACACAAATATACATACCTATACATCTCAATGTACACATATATATACACACACAGACACATACATATATACACAGCACATAATTCATACTGTCTGCATTTATTTGTTCCCATCGCCACCCCGCCACACATCGAATAACAACCCCTTACCCCCTCATGTGTGCGAGGTAGCGCTAGGAAAAGACACCAAAGGCCCCATTCCTTCACACTCAGTCTCTAGCTGTCATGTAATAATGCACCGAAAACACAGCTCCCTTTCCAAATCCAGGCCTCACACAACTTTCCATGGTTTACCCCAGACGCTTCACATGCCCTGGTTCAATCCATTGACAGCACGTCGACACCGGTATACCACATCGTTCCAATTCACTCTATTCCTTGCACGCCTTTCACCCTCCTGTATATTCAGGACCCGATCACTCAAAATCTTTTTCACTCCATCTTTCCTCCTAAAATATGGTCTCCCACTTCTCCTCGATCCCTCCACCTCTGACACATATATCCTCTTGGTCAATCTATCCTCACTCATTCTCTCCATGCGACCAAAGCATTTCAAAACACCCTCCTCTGCTCTCTCAACAACACTCTTTTTATTTCCACACATCTCTCTTACCCTTACATTACTTACTCGATGAAACCACCTCACAAGACATATTGTCCTCAAACATCTCATTTCCAGCACATCCACCCTCCTCCGCACAACTCTATCCATAGCCCACGCCTCACAAACATACAACATTGTTGGAACGACTATTCCTTCAAACATACCCATTTTTGCTTACCGAGATAATGTTCTCGACTTCCAAACATTCTTCAAACATCCCAGAATTCTCGCCCCCTCCCCCACCCTATGATTCACTTCCGCAACCACTGCTCCATCCGCTGCCAGATCCACTCCCAGATATCTAAAACACTTTACTTCCTCCAGCTTTTCTCCGTTCAAACTTACCTCCCAATTGACTTGACCCTCAACCCTACTGTACCTAATAACCTTGCTCTTATTCACATTTACTCTTAACTTTCTTCTTTCACGCACTTTACCAAACTCAGTCACTAGCTTCTGCAGTTTCTTACATGAATCAGTCACCAGCGCTGTATCATCAGCGAACAACAACTGACTCACTTCCCAAGCTCTCTCATCCAGGACAGACTGCATACTTGCCCCTCTTTTCAAAACTCTTGCATTCACCTCCCTAACAACCCCATCAATAAACAAATTAAACAACCATGGAGACATCACACACCCCTGCCGCAAACCTACATTCACTGAGAACCAATCACTTTCCTCTCTTCCTACACGTACACATGCCTTAAATCCTCGATAAAAACTTTTCACTGCTTCTAACAACTTGCCTCCCACACCATGTATTCTTAGTACCTTCCACAGAGCATCTCTATCAACTCTATCATATGCCTTCTCCAGATCCATAAATGCTACATAGAAATCCATTTGTTTTTCTAAGTATTTCTCACATACGTTCTTCAAAGCAAACACCTAATCCACACATCCTCTACCACTTCTGAAACCACACTGCTCTTCTCCAATCTGATGTTCTGTACATACCTTCACCCTCTCAATCAATACCCTCCCATATAATTTACCAGGAATACTCAACAAACTTATACCTCTGTAATTTGAGCACTCACTCTTATCCCCTTTGCCTTTGTACAATGGCACTATGCAAGCATTCGGCCAATCCTCAGGCACCTCACCACGAAACATAAACATATTAAATAACCTTATCAACCAGTCAACAATACTGTCAACCCCTTTTTAGATAAATTCCACTGCAATATCATCCAAACCTGCTGCCTTGCCGGCTTTCATCTTCCGTAAAGCTTTTACTACCTCTTCCCTATTTACCAAATCATTTTCCCTAACCCTCTCACTTTGCACACCACCTCGACCAAAACACCCTATATCTGCCACTCTATCATCAAACACATTCAACAAACCTTCAAAATACTCACTCCATCTCCTTCTCACATCACCACTACTTGTTATCACCTCCCCATTTGCTCCCTTCACTGAAGTTCCCATTTGCTCCCTTGTCTTACGCACTTTATTTACCTCCTTCCAGAACATCTTTTTATTCTCCCTAAAATTTAATGATACTCTCTCACCCCAACTCTCATTTGCCCTTTTTTTCACCTCTTGCACCTTTCTCTTGACCTCCTGTCTCTTTCTTTTATACATCTCCCACTCAATTGCATTTTTTCCCTGCAAAAATCGTCCAAATGCCTCTCTCTTCTCTTTCACTAATACTCTCACCTCTTCATCCCACGACTCACTACCCTTTTTAATCAACCCACCTCCCACTCTTCTCATGCCACAAGCATCTTTTGCGCAATCCATCACTGATTCCCTAAATACATCCCATTCCTCCCCCACTCCCCTTACTTCCATTGTTCTCACCTTTTTCCATTCTGTACTCAGTCTCTCCTGGTACTTCCTCACACAGGTCTCCTTCACAAGCTCACTTACTCTCACCACCCTCTTCACCCCAACATTCACTCTTCTTTTCTGAAAACCCATACAAATCTTCACCTTAGCCTCCACAAGATAATGATCAGACATCCCTCCAGTTGCACCTCTCAGCACATTAACATCCAAAAGTCTCTCTTTCGCACTCCTGTCAATTAACACGTAATCCAACAACGCTCTCTGGCCATCTCTCCTACTTACATAAGTATACTTATGTATATCTCGCTTTTTAAACCAGGTATTCCCAATCATCAGTCCTTTTTCAGCACATAAATCTACAAGCTCTTCACCATTTCCATTTACAACACTGAACAACCCATGTATACCAATTATTCCCTCAACTACCACATTACTTACCTTTGCATTCAAATCACCCATCAATATAACCCGGTCTCGTGCATCAAAACCACTAACACACTCATTCAGCTGCTCCCAAAACACTTGCCTCTCATGATCTTTCTTCTCATGCCCGGGTGCATATGCGCCAATAATCACCCACCTCTCTCCATCAACTTTCAGTTTTACCCATATTAATCGAGAATTTACTTTCTTATAATTCTATCACATACTCCCACAACTCCTGTTTCAGGAGTATTGCTACTCCTTCCCTTGCTCTTGTCCTCTCACTAACCCCTGACTTTACTCCCCAGACATTCCCAAACCACTCTTCCCCTTTACCCTTGAGCTTCGTTTCACTAAGAGCCAAAACATCCAGGTTCCTTTCCTCAAACATGTATACACATGTATATACATACGTCCACACACGCAAATATACATACCTACACAGCTTTCCATTGTTTACCCCAGACGCTTCACATGCCTTGATTCAATCCACTCACAGCACGTCAACCCCGGTATACCACATCGCTCCAATTCACTCTATTCCTTGCCCTCCTTTCACCCTCCTGCATGTTCAGGCCCCGATCACACAAAATCTTTTTCACTCTATCTTTCCACCTCCAATTTGGTCTCCCTCTTCTCCTCGTTCCCTCCACCTTCGACACATATATCCTCTTGGTCAATCTTTCCTCACTCATTCTCTCCATGTGCCCAAACCACTTCAAAACACCCTCTTCTGCTCTCTCAACCACGCTCTTTTATTTCCACACATCTCTCTTACCCTTACGTAACTCACTCGATCAAACCACCTCACACCACACATTGTCCTCAAACATCTCATTTCCAGCACATACATCCTCCTGCGCACAACTCTATCCATAGCCCACGCCTCGCAACCATACAACATTGTTGGAACCACTATTCCTTCAAACATACCCATTTTTGCTTTCCGAGATAATGTTCTCGACTTCCACACATTCTTCAAGGCCCCCAAAATTTTCGCCCCCTCCCCCACCCTATGATCCACTTCCGCTTCCATGGTTCCATCCGCTGGCAGATCCACTCCCAGATATCTAAAACACTTCACTTCCTCCAGTTTTCCTCCATTCAAACTCACCTCCCAATTGACTTGACCCTCAACCCTACTGTACCTAATAACCTTGCTCTTATTCACATTTACTCTTAACTTTCTTCTTCCACACACTTTACCAAACTCAGTCACCAGCTTCTGCAGTTTCTCACATGAATCAGCCACCAGCGCTGTATCATCATATATATATATATATATATATATTTATTTATTTTCCTTTGTCGCTGTCTCCCGCGTTTGCGATGTAGCGCAAGGAAACAGACTAAAGAAATTGCCCAACCCACCTCCATACACATGTATATAAATACACGTCCCCACGCGCAAATATACATACCCATACATCTCAATGTACACATATATATACGCACACAGACATATCCATACATATACTTGCACACAATGCACACTGTCTGCCTTTATCCATTCACATCGCCACCTCGCCACACATTGAATAACATCCCCAACCTTCCGCATGAGCTCGAGTTAGCGCTAGGAAAAGACAACAAAGGCCACATTTGTTAACACTCACTCTCTAGCTGTCATGTATAATGCACCGAACCGCAGCTCCCTTTCCATATCCAGGCCACACAGAACTTTTCATAGTTTACCCCAGAGGCGCCACATGCCCTGGTTGAATCCACTGACAGCACGGCGACCCCGGTATACCACATCGCTTTAATTCACTCTATTCCTTGTACTCCTTTCACGCACCTGTATGTTCAGGCCCCGATCACTCAAAATCTTTTTCACTTAATCTTTCCACCTCCAATTTGGTCTCCCACTTCTACACGTTCCCTGCACGTCTGACATATATATCCTCTTTGTCAATATTTCCTCACTTATTTTCCCCATGTGATAAGACCATTTCAAAACACTCTCTTCTTTTCTCTCAACCACACATTTTACCACCACACATCTCTCTTACCCTTCCATTACTTACCCCATCAAAACACTTCACACCACAAATTGTCATCAAACATCTAATTTCCAACACCTCCACCCTCTTGCGCACAACACTAGCCCACGCTTCGCAACCATGTAACATTGTTGGAACTACTTCCTTCAAACATACCCATTTTTGCTTTTCAAGATAACGTTCTCCCAGATATGTAAAACACTTCACTTCTTCCAGTTTTCTCCATTCAAACTTACCTCCCATTTGATTTGTCCCTCAACCCCACTGTCCCTAATAACTTTGCTCTTATTCATATTTACTCTCAGCTTCCTTCTTTCACACACTTTAGCATACTCAATCACCAGCTTCTGCAGTTTCTCACATGAATCACACATGAATCAGCCACCAGCGCTGTATCATCAGCGAACTACAAGTGACTCACCTCCCAAGCTCTCGCATCAACAACAGACTGCATACTTGCACCTCTTTCCAAAACTCCTGCATTTACCTCCCATAAAACTCCATCCATAAACAAATCAATTAAACAACCATGGAGACATCTCGCATCCTTGCCGCAAACCAACATTCACTGAGAACCAATCACTTTCATCTCTTCCTACACGTACACATGCCTTACATCCTCGATAAAAAAAATTCACTGCTTCTAACAACTTGCCTCCCACATCATATATTCTTAATACCCTCCACAGAGCATCTCTATCAACTCTATCATATACCTTCTCCAGATCCATAAATGCTACATACAAATCCATTTGCTTTTCTAAGTATTTCTCACATACATTCTTCAAAGCAAACACCTGATCCTCACATCCTCTACCATTTCTGAAACCACACTGCTCTTCCCCAGTCTGATTCTCTGTACATGCCTTCACCCTCTCAATCAATACCCTCCCATTTGATTTCCCAGGAATACTCAAGAAACATTTACCTCTGTAATTTGAGCACTTACTTTTATCCGCTTTTCCTTTGTACAATGCACCATGCAAGTTTTACGCCAATCCTCAGGCAGCTCACCACTAGTCATACGTACATTAAACAACCTTACCAACCAGTTAACAATAGAGTCACCACCTTTTTTAATAAATTCCACTGCAATACCATCTAAATCCGCTGTCTTGCTGGCCTTTAATCTTCTGCAAAGCTTTTACTACCTCTTCTCTGTTTACCAAATCATTCTCCCTAACCCTCTCACTTTGCACACCACCTCGACCAAAACACCCCATATCTGCCACTCTGTCATCAAACACATTCAACAAACTTTCAAAATACTGTCTCCATCTCCTTCTCAGATCACCTCTACTTGTTACCCCTACCAATTAGCCCCTTTCATTGATCTTCCCATTTGTTCCCTTGTCTTATGCACAGTATTTATCTCCTTCCAAACATCTTTTAATTCTCCCTAAAATTTGATGATAGTCTCTCACCCCAACTCTTATTTATCCTCGTTTTTACATCTTGCACCTTTCTATTGACCTCCTGCCTCTTTCTTTTATACATCTCACAGTCATTTGCATTGTTTCCCTGCAAAAATCACCCAAATGCCTCTCTCTTTTCTCTCACTGATAATCTTACTTCTTCATCCCACCACTCACTACCCTTTCTAATCTCCCCTCCTATATGTTCTAGCCCCGATCCCTCAAAAAATCTTTCAGTCCATCCTTCCACCTCCAATTTGGTGTTCCGCTTCTCCTCGTTCCCTCCATCTTTGACACATATATCCTTTTTGTCAATCTTTCCTCACTCATTTTCTCTATGTGTGCAAACCATTTAAACATACCCTCTTCTGCTCAGTCAACCACACTCTTTTGCATTACTACACATCTTTCTTACCCTCTCATTATTATCTCGACCAAACTACCTCACACCACATATTATTATGAAATATTTCATTTACAACCCATCAGCACAACCCTCTCTATAGCCTGTGCTTTGCAACCATATAACATTGTTGGAACCACTATTCCCTCAAGCATATCTATTTTTGCTCTCAGAGATAACGTTCTCGCCTTCCACATATTCCTCAACGCTAGCAGAACCTTCTTCCCCTCGTCCACCTTGTGACTAACTTCCGTTCCATCCACTACTGAGTCCACTCCCAGATATCTAAAACACTTCACTTCCTCCATTTTTTTTTCCATTCAAACTTACCTCCCAGTTAACTTTTCCCTCGACCCTACTGAACGTAATAACCTTGTTCTAATTCAGATTTACTCTCAACTATCTTCTTTCATCCACTATACCAAACTAAGTCACCAACTTCTGCAGTCTCTTACCTGAATCAGCTACCAGCGCTGTATCATGAGCGAACAACAACTCACTCACTTCCCATTCCCTCTCATCCGCAACAGACAGCATACTTTTCCTCTCTCCAAAATTCCTTCGTTCACCTCCCTAACAACTCCATCCATGAACACCACTGACGTAATCCGACATCTGCTGGGAACCAATCACTTTTCTTTCTTCTCACTCGTACACATGCCTTACATCCTTGGTAAAAACTTTTCACTGCTTTTAGCAACTTACCTCCAACACCATATACCCCTAAATCCTTCCACAAAGCATCTCTATCACCCCATGATATGCCTTCTCCAGATCCATAAATGCTACGTTCATCTCTAATTCTAAAGTAATTCTCACATACTTTTTCAAAGGAAACAGCTAATCAACACTTCCTCTACCACTTCCGAAACAACACTTCTCTTCCCCAATCTGATGCTCTGTATATACCTTTATCCTCTCGTCAATACCCTCCCATATAATTTCCCAGGAATACTCAACAAACTTACGCCTCCGAAATTTGAACACTCATCTTTATCCCCTTTGCCTTTTTACAATGGTACTATGCATTCATTCCGTCAACCCTCAGGCATTTACCCTTGCGCCACACATACACTAAATACCCTTACCAACCAATCAACGACACAGTCACCCCTTTTCTAATAAATTTCACTGCAATACTATCCAGACCTGCCGCCTTGCCGAGTTTCATCTTACGCAAAGCTTTCACTACCTCTTCTCTCTTCACCAAACCATTCTCCTTGACCCTCTTACTTTGCACTCCACCCCGACCAAAACACCCTATAGCTGCCAATCTATCATTAAACACATTCAACAAACTTTGAAATATTCACTCCATCTCCTCACTTCATCACTACTTGTTATTACCTCTCCATTTCCCGTATTCACCGATGTTCCCATTTCTTTTCTTGTCTTACGCACTTTATTTACCTTCTTCTATAACATCTTTTTATTTTCCCTAAAATCTAATGATATTCTCTCACCCCAACCCTCATTTGCCCTCTTTTTCACCTCTTACACCTTTCTTTTGACCTCCTGCTTCTTTCTTTTATATCTTTCCCAGTCATTTGCGTTACTTCCCTACAAAAATCGTCCAAACGCCTGTCTCTTCTCTATTGCTAACAATCTTACTTCATCCCACCATTCACTACCCTTTCTAATCTGCCCACCTCCCACATTCTTCATACCACATGCATCTTTTGTGCAAGCCATAAATGCTTCCCTAAATACATCCCATTCCTCCCCTAATCTCACCTTTTGCTATACTGCACTCAATCCCTCCTGGTATTTCCTCACACAAGAGTTTTTTCGAAGCTCACTTACTCCCACGACTCTCTTCACCCCAATATTCTCTCCTCTTTTCTGAAAGCCTTTACAAATCTTCACCTACGCCTCCAGAAGATAGTGATCAGACATCTCTCCAGCTGCCTCTCTCAGGACATCAACATCCAAAAGTCTCTATTATCCACTCCTATCAATTAACACATAATCCAATAATGCCCTCTGGGCATTACTCTTGCGTGTTTTTGTGTGCATGTGTGTTTGCATATGAACTGCATGTTTGTCTTAATGAATTACTTTGAGGAAGACCAAACAATTATCCATCTTTGGTATAGATTTTTATATTTCAGGCAGAAGTCTTAATCTTGACCTTATTGCCTTCATGGTAGGGTCTTTTGTCTCTTTAACAAGGCCAGGAAATTTGTTCTCTCTTCCCACGCAAAGCTTGATAGGTCAATATGCCTCCTAAGCCCAAACTCTGTACTTATACGCCCGCTTGGCCTCAGTATGCTCCAGCTGAGGAGCAGTTCAGGCGGGTGCTAGACGGTGGCTACTCGTACATCACCTTCAAGTCTGCTGTGGTAAAACCCGTGGCAACCAAATACACCAACACAAGAGGCTACACGCCCATCCACATCAGCCGCACCGAGTATCCCGTCTTCCTTGGAAATGGATGGGCCTTTAGGTGAGTTACTGGTCAACGAAAACGAGGGAATAGTTGAGAGTGTTAAGCTCGAAAATTTTAACGAAAATAATATATTTCATAATTATCTTTTACGATCACTTACAATGCACATAAATACTACTAGCCAGCTTATGATTAAAAACTTGTTATAACTTATCAACTTATGTATGTGGAAGGTATTATGAGTATATGGTGTGGGAGGTAAGTTATCAGAAGCATTAAAAAGTTTTTATCGAGGATGCAAGGCATGTGTGCGAGTAGGAAGAAAGGAAAGTGACTGGTTCTCAGTGAATGTTGGTTTACGGCAGGGGTGCGTGATGTCTCCATGGTTGTATGAATTGTTTATGGATGGAATTCTTAGGAAGATGAATGCTAGAGTTTTGGAGACAGGGGAAAGTATGCAGTCTTTTGTGGATGAGAGAGCTTGGGAAGTGAGTCTGTTGTTGTTCGTTAATGATACAACTTTCCACCTCCAATTTGGTCTTCCACTTCTCCTCGTTCCCTCCACTTCTGTCAAATATATCCTCTTTGTCAATCTTTCCTCACTCATTCTCTCCATGTTACCAAACCATTTCAAAACACCCTCTTCTGCTCTCTCACCACACTCTTTTTATTACCACACATCTCTCTTACCCTATTATTACTTACTCGATCAAACCACCTCACACCACATATTGCCCTCAAACATCTAATTTTCAGCACATCCACCCTCCTCCGCACAACTCTATGGCCCAAGCCTCGCAACTATATAACTTTGTTGGAGACACTATTCGTTCAAACATACCCATTTTTGCTTTCCGAGATAATGTTCTCGACTTCCATATATTCTTCAATGCTCCCAGAACATTTGCCCCTTCCCCCACCCTATGATTCACTTCCGCTTCCGTGGTTCCATCCGCAGCCAAATCCACTCCTAGATATCTAAAACACTTCACTTCCTCCAGTTTTTCTCCATTCAAACTTACCTCCCAGTTGACGTGTCTCTCAACCTTAATGTACCTAATAACCTTGCTCTTATTCACATTTACTCTCAGCTTTCTTCTTTCACACACTTTACCAAACTCAGTCACCAGCTTCTGCAGTTTCTCACCCGAATGAGCCACCAGCGCTGTATCATCAGCGAACAACAACTCACTCACTTCCCAAGCTCTCTCATCCACAACAGACTGCATACGTACCCATTTCCAAAACTTGCATTCACCTCCCTAACAACCCCATCCATAAACAAATTATACAACCATGGAGACATCACACACCCCTGCCGAAAACCAACATTCACTGACAATCAATCACTGTCCTCTCTTCCTGCACGTACACATGCCTTACATCCTCGATAAAAACTTTTCACTGCTTCTAACAACTTGCCTCCCACACCACATAATCTTAATCCCTGCCACAGAGCATCTGTATCAACTCCATCATATGCCTTCTCCAGATCCATAAATGCTACATACAATTCCATTTGCTATTCTAAGTATTTCTCATATACATTTTTCAAAGCAAATACCTGATCCACACATCCTCTACCACTTCTGAAACCACACTGCTCTTCCCCAATCTGATGCTATGTACATGCCTTCACCCTCTCAATCAATACCCTCCATATCCTTTTCCAGGAATATCAAAGAAATCTTATAACTATGTAATTTGAGCACTCACTTCTATACTCTTTCAATCAATACCCTCCCATCCAATTTCCCAGGAATACTCAACAAACTTACACCTCTGTAATTTGAGCACTTACTTTTATCCCGATTGCCTTTGTACAATGGCACTATAGAAGCATTGCGCCAATCCTCAGGCACCTCACCATGATTCATAAATACTTTAAATAATCTTACCAACCAATGAACAATATGTTTACCTTCTTTTTTGATAAATTCACCCGCAATTCCATCCAAACCCGTTGCCTTGCCGGCTTTCATCTTCCGCAAAACTCTTACTTCCTCTTCTCTGTTTACCAAATCATTCTCCCTAATCCTGTCACTTTGCACACCACCTCGACAAAAAACCTTATATCTGCCACTTCATCATCAAACACATTCAACCAATCTTCAAAATACTCATTCCATCTCATTCTCACACCACCACTATTTGTTATCATCTCCCCATTAGCCCCCTTCACTGATGTCTCCTTTTGTTCCCTTGTCTCACGCACTTTCTTTACCTCCTTCCAAAACATATTTTCATTGTCCCTAAATTTTAAAGACACTCTCTCACCCCAACTCTCATTTGCCCTCTTTTCCACCTCTTGCACCTTTCCCTTGATCGCCGGCCTCTCTCTTTTATACATCTCCCAGTCATTTGCATTATTTCCCTGCAAATATCGTCCAAATGCCTCTCTCTTCTCTTTCACCACTCACTACCTTTTCTTATCTTTCCACCTCCCACGATTCTCATGCCACAAGGATCTTTTGCACAAGCCATCACTCCTTCCCTAAAGCCATCCTATTCCTCCCCCCACTCCTTTCACCCCAACATTCTCCCTTCTTTTCTTAAAACATCTGCAAATCTTCCCTTTCACCTCCACAAGATAATGATCAGATATCCCTCCAGTTGCACCTCTCGGCACATTAACATATAAAAGTCCCTCTTTTGCGCGCCTATCAATTAACACGTAATCCAATAACGCTCTTTCACATCTCTCCTACTTACATACGTATAATTATGTATATCTTGCTTTTTAAACAAGATATTCCCAATCACCAGTCCCTTTTCAGCACATAAATCTACAAGCTCTTCACCATTTCCATTTACAACACTGAACAATCCCGTGTACATTAATCATTCCCTCAACTTCCACATTATTCACCTTTGCATTTAAATCACCTATCATTATAACACGGCCTCCTGCATCAAAACTACTAACACGCTCACTCAGATGCTCCCAAAACACTTGCCTCTAAATATCTTTCTTCTCATGCCCAGGTTCATATGCATCAAAAATCACCCATCTATCTCGAACCACAATTCGTTTCACCAGTATTATTCTAGAATTTACTTTCTTACGCTCTATCACATACTCCCACAACTCCTGCTTCAGGAGTAGTATTACTCCTTCCCATGCTCTAATCCTCTCACTAACACCTGTCTTTACTCTCAAGACATTCCCAAACCACTCTTCCCCTTTACCCTTGAGCTTCGTTTCACTGAGAGTCAAAACATCCAGGTTCCTTTCCTCAAACATACTACCTATCTCTCCTTTTTTCTCATCTTTATTACATCTACACACATTGAGACACCACAATCTGAGCCTTGGAGGAGGAAGAGCACTCCCCGTGTGACTCCTTTTTCTGTTACCCCTTTTAGAAAAATAAAATATAAGGGGGGGGGGAGACATCCAGCACCCACTCCTGTTCCTTTTATTTGCCTTCTACGACACGTGAGGAATGCATGGAACGCACTCATCCTACCCAATCCCTAGGGATAGGAAGTCGAACACGCTAACTTGGAAATCAGTATATATATATGTATATATATATATATATATATATATATATATATATATATATATATATATATATATATATATATATATATATATATATATATATATATATATATATATATATATATATATATATATCGTCCAAATGCCTCTCTCTTCTCTTTCACTAAAAATCTTACTTCTTCATCCCACCACTCACTACCCTTTCTAATCAACCCACGTCCCACTCTTCCCATGCCACAAGCATCTTTTGCGCAATCCATCACTGATTCCCTAAATACATCCCATTCCTCCCCCACTCCCCTTACTTCCATTGTTCTCACCTTTTTCCATTCTGTACTCAGTCTCTCCTGGTACTTCCTCACATAAGTCTCCTTCCTAAGCTCACTTACTCTCACCACCCTCTTCACCCCAACATTCATTCTTCTTTTCTGAAAACCCATACAAATCTTCACCTTAGCTTCCACAAGATAATGATCAGACATCCCTCCAGTTGCACCTCTCAGCACATTAACATCCAAAAGTCTCTCTTTCGCGCGCCTGTCAATTAACACGTAATCCAATAACGCTCTCTGGCCATCTCTCCTACTTACATACGAATACTTATGTATATCTCGCTTTTTAAACCAGGTATTCCCAATCACCAGTCCTTTTTCAGCACATAGATCTACAAGCTCTTCACCATTTCAATTTACAACACTGAACACCCCATGTATACCAATTATTCCATCAATTGCCACATTACTCACCTTTGCATTCAAATCACCCATCACTATAACCCGGTCTCGTGCATCAAAACCACTAACACACTCATTCAGCTGCTCCCAAAACACTTGCCTCTCATGATCTTTCTTCTCATGCCCAGGTGCATATGCACCAATAATCACCCATCTCTCTCCAGGGAAAAAATGCAATTGAGTGGGAGATGTATAAAAGAAAGAGACAGGAGGTCAAGAGAAAGGCGCAAGAGGTGAAAAAGAGGACAAATGAGAGCTGGGGTGAGAGAGTATCATTAACTTTTAGGGAGAATAAAAAGATATTCTGGAAGGAGGTAAATAAAGTGCGTAAGACAAGGGAGCAAATGGGAACTTCAGTGAAGGGCGCAAATGGGGAGGTGATAACAAGTAGTGGTGATGTGAGAAGGAGGAGTGAGTATTTTGAAGGTTTGTTGAATGCGTTTGATGATAGAGTGGCAGATATAGGGTGTTTTGGTCGAGGTGGTGTGCAAAGTGAGAGGGTTAGGGAAAATGATTTGGTAAACAGAGAAGAGGTAGTAAAAGCTTTGCGGAAGATGAAAGCCGGCAAGGCAGCAGGCTTAGATGGTATTGCAGTGGAATTTATTAAAGAAGGGGGTGACTGTATTATTGACTGGTTGGTAAGGTTATTTAATGTATGTATGACTCATGGTGAGGTACCTGAGGATTGGCGGAATGCGTGCATAGTGCCATTGTACAAAGGCAAAGGGGATAAGAGTGAGTGCTCAAATTACAGAGGTATAAGTTTGTTGAGTATTCCTGGTAAATTATATGGGAGGGTATTGATTGAGAGGG
The DNA here is from genome assembly GCF_036320965.1 of Panulirus ornatus. Classification (NCBI taxonomy): domain Eukaryota; kingdom Metazoa; phylum Arthropoda; class Malacostraca; order Decapoda; family Palinuridae; genus Panulirus; species Panulirus ornatus. The sequence goes on along the minus strand of NC_092248.1, from coordinate 24,855,252 downwards.
TGAAGGCATGTACAGAGCATCAGATTGGGGAAGAGCAGTGTGGTTTCAGAAGTGGTAGAGGATGTTTGGATCAGGTGTTTGCTTTGAAGAATGTATGTGAGAAATACTTAGGAAAGCAAATGGATTTGTATGTAGCATTTATGGATCTGGAGAAGGCATAAGATAGAGTTCATAGAGATGCTCTGTGGAAGGTATTAAGAATATATGGTGTGGGAGGCAAGTTGTTAGAAGCAGTGAAAAGTTTTTATCGAGGATGTAAGGCATGTGTACGTGTAGGAAGAGAGGAAAGTGATTGGTTCTCAGTGAATGTAGGTTTGCGGCAGGGGTGTGTGATGTCTCCATGGTTGTTTAATTTGTTTATGGATGGGGTTGTTAGGGAGGTGAATGCAAGAGTTTTGGAAAGAGGGGCAAGTATGAAGTCTGTTGGGGATGAGAGAGCTTGGGAAGTGAGTCAGTTGTTGTTCGCTGATGATACATCGCTGGTGGCTGATTCATGTAAGAAACTGCAGAGGCTGGTGATTGAGTTTGGTAAAGTGTGTAAAAGAGGAAAGTTAAGAGTAAATGTGAATAAGAGCAAGTTAATTAGGTACAGTAGGGTTGAGGGTCAAGTCAATTGGGAGGTAAGTTTGAATGGAGAAAAACTGGAGGAAGTAAAGTGTTTTAGATATCTGGGAGTGGATCTGGCAGCGGATGGAACCATGGAAGCGGAAGTAGATCATATGGTGGGGGAGGTGGCGAAAATCCTGGGAGCCTTGAAGAATGTGTGGAATTCGAGAACATTATCTCAGAAAGCAAAAATGGGTATGTTTGAAGGAATAGTGGTTCCAACAATGTTATATGGTTGCGAGGCGTAGGCTATGGATAGAGTTGTGCGCAGGAGGATGGATGTGCTGGAAATGAGATGTTTGAGGACAATGTGTGGTGTGAGGTGGTTTGATCGAGTAAGTAACGTAAGGGTAAGAGAGATGTGTGGAAATAAAAAGAGCGTGGTTGAGAGAGCAGAAGAGGGTGTTTTGAAATGTTTTGGGCACATGGAGAGAATGAGTGAGGAAAGATTGACCAGGAGGATATATGTGTCGGAGGTGGAGGGAACGAGGAGAACTGGGAGACCAAATTGGAGGTGGAAAGATGGAGTGAAAAAGATTTTGTGTGGTCGGGGCCTGAACATGCAGGAGGGTGAAAGGAGGGCAAGGAATAGAGTGAATTGGATCGATGTGGTATACCGGGGTTGACCTGCTGTCAGTGGATTGAATCAGGGCATGTGAAGCGTCTGGGGTAAACCATGGAAAGCTGTGTAGGTATGTATATTTGCGTGTGTGGACGTATGTATATACATGTGTATGGGGGTGGGTTGGGCCATTTCTTTCGTCTGTTTCCTTGCGCTACCTCGCAAACGCGGGAAACAGCGACAAAGCAAAAAAGAAAAAAAAAAAATATATATATATATATATATATATATATATATATATATATATATATATATATATATATATATATATATATATATATATATGTATGTATATATATATGTTAGTTTGAATTGAGAAAAACTGGAGAAAGTGAATTGTTTTAGATATCTGGAAGTACATTTGGCAGCGGATGGATCCATTTAAGCGGAAGTGAATCATAGGGTGGGAGAGGGGGACGAAAGTTCTGAGAGCGTTGAAAAATATGTGGAAGTCGAGAACGTTATCTTGGAAAGCAACAATAGGTATGTTTGAAATAATAGTGGTTCCAACGATTTTATATGGTTGCGAGTCGTGGGTTATACATAGAGTCGTGCGTAGGAGGTTGGATGTGCTGGAAATTAGATATTTGAGGACAATATATGATGTGAGGTGGTTTGATCGAGTAAGTAATGAAAGGGTAAGAGGGATGTGTGGTAATAAGAAGACTGTTTGTTGAGAGAGCCGAAGCTGGTGTTTTGAAATGGTTTGGTCACATGGAGAGTGAGTGAGGAAAGTGGATATATGTGTCATAGGTGGAGGGACGATTAGTGGGAGGTCAAATTGGTGGTGGAAAGATGGAATGAAAAAGATTTTGAGTGATCGGGGCCTGAATATGCAGGAGGGTGAAAGGCGTGCAAGGAATAGAGTGAATTGGAACTATGTGGTATGCCGGAGTCGACATGCTGTCAATGTATTGAACCAGGGCATGTGAAGTGTCTGGGTAAACCATGGAATGTTCTCTGAGGTGTGCGTGAGTTGGGCCATTCTTTCGTCTGTTTCCTTACGCTACCTCGCTAACATAGGAGACAACGAGAAAGCATAATCCGTATTTAATTCTCAAGAATACTATACTTAATAATACCTATTTCTTCTCTCTTCTCGAAGTAATTGTTGATATCCTAAGTAGAAAATAAATGTTGAAGTGTAAAGAACATATCACAGCAGCTTCTTGATTCAGTGTGTGTGGTGATGAGAGAAGTGATGGTAGGTATACCCATGGGTGATATGGCTGTTGATGTAGATGAACAGCATACAAGGACACGACAGACATACAGAAGGGTATTATAACTATATTTGTTCATTTCTAACATCACAGGCACTCATGACCCTTAATGTACCCAAAGCGAGTTCGGATGACATTGAACATATTACCAAGGTTATGCAGCCGTACATTCTCTCTCTCTCTCTCTCTCTCTCTCTCTCTCTCTCTCTCTCTCTCTCTCTCTCTCTCTCTCTCTCTCTCTCTCTCTCTCTCTCTCTCTCTCTCTCGTTGTATTGCTATTGCAAATAAGATTGTACCAGTGAGATTTTTTTGGGTTACATGAAAACTAGTCATGAACCACAAATTTTTACCAAATTTCAGGAGAGGTGCACCATTTCGTCATCGCATCAGTCAAATGATGCAACGGCTCACTGAAGGCGGATTGATAGACTACTGGCTCGATGACCTCATTGCTAAAGAGAGTAAAATTATGTCTACCGTCACAGAAAACGGCACAGAAATGAACAACGATATGTCAGAGGTACTTATATCTTTCAAATGTCATTTTTAAAAAGACAATTAGATGTAAATAAATAAATGAATACATATATATATATATATATATATATATATATATATATATATATATATATATATATATATATATATATATATATATATATATATATATATATATATATATGTAGATTTTTTCTTTTCATACTATTCGCCATTTCCCGCGTTTGCGAGGTAGCGTTTAGAACAGAGGACTGGGCCTTAGAGGGAATATCCTCACCTGGCACCCTTCTCTGTTCCCTCTTTTGGAAAATTAAAAAAGAATATATATATTCTTTCTTTCAAACTATTTGCCATATCCCGCATTAGCAAGGTAGCGTTAAGAACAGAGGACTGGGTCTCTGAGGGAATATCCTCACCTGGCCCCCTTCTCTGTTCCTTCTTTAGGAAAATTAAAAAAAAAAAAAAGGGGAGGATTTCCAGCCCACGGCTCCCTCCCCTTTTAGTCGCTTTCTACAACACGCAGGGAATATGTGGGAAGTATTCTTTCTCTCCTATCCCCAGGGATAATATATATATATATATATATATATATATATATATATATATATATATATATATATATATATATATATATATATATATATATATATATATATATATATATATATATATATATATATATATATATATATATATATATATATATATATATATATATATATATATATATATATATATATATATATATATATATATATATATATATATATATATATATATATATATATATATATATATATATATATATATATTCAATGAGAACCAATCACTTTCCTTTCTTCCTACACGTACACATGCGTGTAGGAAGAGAGGAAAGTGATTGATTCTCAGTGAATATATATATATATATATATATATATATATATATATATATATATATATATATATATATATATATATATATATATATATATATATATATATATATATATATATATATATATATATATATATATATATATATATATATATATATATATATATATATATATATATATATATATATATATATATATATATATATATATATATATATATATATATATATATATATATATACATATATATATATATATATATATATATATATATATATATATATATATATATATATATATATATATATATATATATATATATATATATATATATATATATATATATATATATATATATATATATATATATACCAATCCCTGGGGATAGGGGTGAAAGAATACTTCCCACGCATTCCTCGCGTGTCGTAGAAAGCGACTAGAGGGGACGGGATCGGGGGGGCCAGAAATCCTCCCCTCCTTGTATTTTTTTAAACTTTCTAAAATGGGAAACAGAAGAAGGAGTCACGCGGGGAGTGCTCATACTCCTCGAAGGCTCAGATTAGGGTGCCTAAATGTGTGTGGATGTAACCAAGATGTGAAAAAAGGAGAGATAGGTAGTATGTTTGAGGAAAGGAACCTGGATGTTTTGGCTCTGAGTGAAACGAAGCTCAAGGGTGAAGGGGAAGAGTGGTTTGGGAAGGTCTTGGGAGTAAAGTCAGGGGTTAGTGAGAGGACAAGAGCAAGGGAAGGAGTAGCAGTACTCCTGAAACAGGAGTTGTGGGAGTACGTGATAGAATGTAAAAAGGAAATTCTCGATTAATATGGGTAAAACTGAAAGTTGATGGAGAGAGATGGGTGATTATTGGTGCATATGCACCTGGGCATGAGAAGAAAGATCATGAGAGGCAAGTGTTTTGGGAGCAGCTGAATGAGTGTGTTAGTGGTTGTGATGCACGAGACCGGGTTATAGTGATGGGTGATTTGAATGCAAAGGTGAGTAATGTGGCAGTTGAGGAATAATTGGTATACATGGGGTGTTCAGTGTTGTAAATGGAAATGGTGAAGAGCTTGTAGATTTATGTGCTGAAAAAGGACTGATGATTGGGAATACCTGGTTTAAAAAGCGAGATATACATAAGTATACTTATGTAAGTAGGAGAGATGGCCAGAGAGCGTTATTGGATTACGTGTTAATTGACAGGCGCGCGAAAGAGAGACTTTTGGATGTTAATGTGCTGAGAGGTGCAACCGGAGGGATGTCTGATCATTAGCTTGTGGAGGCTAAGGTGAAGATTTGTATGGGTTTTCAGAAAAAAAGAGTGAATGTTGGGGTGAAGAGGGTGGTGAGAGTAAATGAGCTTGGGAAGGAGACCTGTGTGAGGAAGTACCAGGAGAGACTGAGTACAGAATGGAAAAAGGTGAGAACAATTTAAGTAAGGGGAGTGGGGGAGGAATGGGATGTATTTAGGGAATCAGTGATGGATTGCGCAAAAGATGCTTGTGGCATGAGAAGTGTGGGAGGTGGGTTGATTAGAAAGGGTAGTGAGTGGTGGGATGAAGAAGTAAGAGTATTAGTGAAAGAGAAGAGAGAGGCATTTGGACGATTTTTGCAGGGAAAAAACGCAGTTGAGTGGGAGACGTATAAAAGAAAGAGACAGGAGGTCAAGAGAAAGGTGCAAGAGGTGAAAAAAAGGGCAAATGAGAGTTGGGGTGAGAGAGTATCATTAAATTTTAGGGAGAATAAAAAGATGTTCTGGAAGGAGGTAAATAAAGTGCGTAAGACAAGGGAGCAAATGGGAACTTCAGTGAAGGGCGCAAATGTGGAGGTGATAACAAGTAGAGGTGATGTGAGGAGATGGAGTGAGTATTTTGAAGGTTTGTTGAATGTGTTTGATGATAGAGTGGCAGATATAGGGTGTTTTGGTCGAGGTGGTGTGCAAAGTGAGAGGGTTAGGGAAAATGATTTGGTAAACAGAGAAGAGGTAGTAAAAGCTTTGCGGAAGATGAAAGCCGGCAAGGCAGCAGGCTTAGATGGTATTGCAGTGGAATTTATTAAAGAAGGGGGTAACTGTATTATTGACTGGTTGGTAAGGTTATTTAATGTATGTATGACTCACGGTGAAGTGCCTGAGGATTGGCGGAATGCGTGCATAGTGCCATTGTACAAAGGCAAAGGGGATAAGAGTGAGTGCTCAAATTACAGAGGTATAAGTTTGTTGAGTATTCCTGGTAAATTATATGGGAGGGTATTGATTGAGAGGGTGAAGGCATGTACAGAGCATCAGATTGGGGAAGAGCAGTGTGGTTTCAGAAGTGGTAGAGGATGTGTGGATCAGGTGTTTGCTTTGAAGAATGTATGTGAGAAATACTTAGAAAAGCAAATGGATCTGTATGTAGCATTTATGGATCTGGAGAAGGCATATGATAGAGTTGATAGAGATGCTCTGTGGAAGGTATTAAGAAATTATGGTGTGGGAGGCAAGTTGTTAGAAGCAGTGAAAAGTTTTTATCGAGGATGTAAGGCATGTGTACGTGTAGGAAGAGAGGAAAGTGATTGGTTCTCAGTGAATGTAGGTTTGCGGAAGGGGTATGTGATGTCTCCATGGTTGTTTAATTTGTTCATGGATGGGGTTGTTAGGGAGGTGAATGCAAGAGTTTTGGAAAGAGGGGCAAGTATGAAGTCTGTTGGGGATGAGAGAGCTTGGGAAGTGAGTCAGTTGTTGTTCGCTGATGATACAGCGCTGGTGGCTGATTCATGTGAGAAAATGCAGAAGCTGGTGACTGAGTTTGGTAAAGTGTGTGAAATAAGAAAGTTAAGAGTAAATGTGAATAAGAGCAAGGTTATTAGGTACAGTAGGGTTGAGGGTTAAGTCAATTGGGAGGTGAGTTTGAATGGAGAAAAACTGGAGGAAGTGAAGTGTTTTAGATATCTGGGAGTGGATCTGGCAGCGGATGGAACCATGGAAGCGGAAGTGGATCATAGGGCAGGGGAGGGGGCGAAAATTCTGGGAGCCTTGAAGAATGTGTGGAAGTAAAGAACATTATCTCGGAAAGCAAAAATGGGTATGTTTGAAGGAATAGTGGTTCCAACAATGTTGTATGGTTGCGAGGCGTGGGCTATGGATAGAGTTGTGCGCAGGAGGATGGATGTGCTGGAAATGAGATGTTTGAGGACAATGTGTGGTGTGAGGTGGTTTGATCGAGTAAGTAACGTAAGGGTAAGAGAGATGTGTGGAAATAAAAAGAGCGTGGTTGAGAGAGCAGAGGAGGGTGTTTTGAAATGGTTTGGGCCCATGGAGAGAATGAGTGAGGAAAGATTGGCCAAGAGGATATATGTGTCGGAGGTGGAGGAACGAGGAGAAGAGGGAGACCAAATTGGAGGTGGAAAGATGGAGTGAAAAAGATTTTGTGTGATCGGGGCCTGAACATGCAGGAGGGTGAAAGGAGGGCAAGGAATAGAGTGAATTGGAGCGATGTGGTATACCGGGGTTGACTGCTGTCAGTGGATTGAATCAGGCATTGAAGCGTCTGGGGTAAACCATGGAAAGCTGTGTAGGTATGTATATTTGCGTGTGTGGACGTATGTATATACATGTGTATGGGGGTGGGTTGAGCCATTTCTTTCGTCTGTTTCCTTGCGCTACCTCGCTAACATAGGAGACAACGAGAAGCATAATCCGTATTTAATTCTCAAGAATAACTATACTTAATAATACCTATTTCTTCTTCTTCTCGAAGTAATTGTTGATATCCTAAGTAGAAAATAAATGTTGAAGTGTAAAGAACATATCACAGCAGCTTCTTGATTCAGTGTGTGTGGTGATGAGAGAAGTGATGGTAGGTATACCCATGGGTGATATGGCTGTTGATGTAGATGAACAGCATACAAGGACACGACAGACATACAGAAGGGTATTATAACTATATTTGTTCATTTCTAACATCACAGGCACTCATGACCTTAATGTACCCAAAGCGAGTTCGGATGACATTGAACATATTACCAAGGTTATGCAGCCGTACATTCTCTCTCTCTCTCTCTCTCTCTCTCTCTCTCTCTCTCTCTCTCTCCTTCTCTCTCCTCTCTCTCTCTCTTTCTCTCTCTCTCTCTCTCTTCGTTGTATTGCTATTGCAAATAAGATTGTACCAGTGAGATTTTTTTGGGTTACATGAAAACTAGTCATGAACCACAAATTTTTACCAAATTTCAGGAGAGGTGCACCATTTCGTCATCGCATCAGTCAAATGATGCAACGGCTCACTGAAGGCGGATTGATAGACTACTGGCTCGATGACCTCATTGCTAAAGAGAGTAAAATTTATGTCTACCGTCACAGAAAACGGCACAGAAATGAACAACGATATGTCAGAGGTACTTATATCTTTCAAATGTCATTTTTAAAAAGACAATTAGATGTAAATAAATAAATGAATACATATATATATATATATATATATATATATATATATATATATATATATATATATATATATATATATATATATATATATATATATATATATATATATATATATGTAGATTTTTTCTTTTCATACTATTCGCCATTTCCCGCGTTTGCGAGGTAGCGTTTAGAACAGAGGACTGGGCCTTAGAGGGAATATCCTCACCTGGCACCCTTCTCTGTTCCCTCTTTTGGAAAATTAAAAAAGAATATATATATTCTTTCTTTCAAACTATTTGCCATATCCCGCATTAGCAAGGTAGCGTTAAGAACAGAGGACTGGGTCTCTGAGGGAATATCCTCACCTGGCCCCCTTCTCTGTTCCTTCTTTAGGAAAATTAAAAAAAAAAAAAAGGGGAGGATTTCCAGCCCACGGCTCCCTCCCCTTTTAGTCGCTTTCTACAACACGCAGGGAATATGTGGGAAGTATTCTTTCTCTCCTATCCCCAGGGATAATATATATATATATATATATATATATATATATATATATATATATATATATATATATATATATATATATATATATATATATATATATATATATATATATATATATATATATATATATATATATATATATATATATATATATATATATATATATATATATATATATATATATATATATATATATATATATATATATATATATATATATATATATATATATATATATATATATATATATATATATATTCAATGAGAACCAATCACTTTCCTTTCTTCCTACACGTACACATGCGTGTAGGAAGAGAGGAAAGTGATTGATTCTCAGTGAATATATATATATATATATATATATATATATATATATATATATATATATATATATATATATATATATATATATATATATATATATATATATATATATATATATATATATATATATATATATATATATATATATATATATATATATATATATATATATATATATATATATATATATATATATATATATATATATATATATATATATATATATATATATATACATATATATATATATATATATATATATATATATATATATATATATATATATATATATATATATATATATATATATATATATATATATATATATATATATATATATATATATATATATATATATATATATACCAATCCCTGGGGATAGGGGTGAAAGAATACTTCCCACGCATTCCTCGCGTGTCGTAGAAAGCGACTAGAGGGGACGGGATCGGGGGGGCCAGAAATCCTCCCCTCCTTGTATTTTTTTAAACTTTCTAAAATGGGAAACAGAAGAAGGAGTCACGCGGGGAGTGCTCATACTCCTCGAAGGCTCAGATTAGGGTGCCTAAATGTGTGTGGATGTAACCAAGATGTGAAAAAAGGAGAGATAGGTAGTATGTTTGAGGAAAGGAACCTGGATGTTTTGGCTCTGAGTGAAACGAAGCTCAAGGGTGAAGGGGAAGAGTGGTTTGGGAAGGTCTTGGGAGTAAAGTCAGGGGTTAGTGAGAGGACAAGAGCAAGGGAAGGAGTAGCAGTACTCCTGAAACAGGAGTTGTGGGAGTACGTGATAGAATGTAAAAAGGAAATTCTCGATTAATATGGGTAAAACTGAAAGTTGATGGAGAGAGATGGGTGATTATTGGTGCATATGCACCTGGGCATGAGAAGAAAGATCATGAGAGGCAAGTGTTTTGGGAGCAGCTGAATGAGTGTGTTAGTGGTTGTGATGCACGAGACCGGGTTATAGTGATGGGTGATTTGAATGCAAAGGTGAGTAATGTGGCAGTTGAGGAATAATTGGTATACATGGGGTGTTCAGTGTTGTAAATGGAAATGGTGAAGAGCTTGTAGATTTATGTGCTGAAAAAGGACTGATGATTGGGAATACCTGGTTTAAAAAGCGAGATATACATAAGTATACTTATGTAAGTAGGAGAGATGGCCAGAGAGCGTTATTGGATTACGTGTTAATTGACAGGCGCGCGAAAGAGAGACTTTTGGATGTTAATGTGCTGAGAGGTGCAACCGGAGGGATGTCTGATCATTAGCTTGTGGAGGCTAAGGTGAAGATTTGTATGGGTTTTCAGAAAAAAAGAGTGAATGTTGGGGTGAAGAGGGTGGTGAGAGTAAATGAGCTTGGGAAGGAGACCTGTGTGAGGAAGTACCAGGAGAGACTGAGTACAGAATGGAAAAAGGTGAGAACAATTTAAGTAAGGGGAGTGGGGGAGGAATGGGATGTATTTAGGGAATCAGTGATGGATTGCGCAAAAGATGCTTGTGGCATGAGAAGTGTGGGAGGTGGGTTGATTAGAAAGGGTAGTGAGTGGTGGGATGAAGAAGTAAGAGTATTAGTGAAAGAGAAGAGAGAGGCATTTGGACGATTTTTGCAGGGAAAAAACGCAGTTGAGTGGGAGACGTATAAAAGAAAGAGACAGGAGGTCAAGAGAAAGGTGCAAGAGGTGAAAAAAAGGGCAAATGAGAGTTGGGGTGAGAGAGTATCATTAAATTTTAGGGAGAATAAAAAGATGTTCTGGAAGGAGGTAAATAAAGTGCGTAAGACAAGGGAGCAAATGGGAACTTCAGTGAAGGGCGCAAATGTGGAGGTGATAACAAGTAGAGGTGATGTGAGGAGATGGAGTGAGTATTTTGAAGGTTTGTTGAATGTGTTTGATGATAGAGTGGCAGATATAGGGTGTTTTGGTCGAGGTGGTGTGCAAAGTGAGAGGGTTAGGGAAAATGATTTGGTAAACAGAGAAGAGGTAGTAAAAGCTTTGCGGAAGATGAAAGCCGGCAAGGCAGCAGGCTTAGATGGTATTGCAGTGGAATTTATTAAAGAAGGGGGTAACTGTATTATTGACTGGTTGGTAAGGTTATTTAATGTATGTATGACTCACGGTGAAGTGCCTGAGGATTGGCGGAATGCGTGCATAGTGCCATTGTACAAAGGCAAAGGGGATAAGAGTGAGTGCTCAAATTACAGAGGTATAAGTTTGTTGAGTATTCCTGGTAAATTATATGGGAGGGTATTGATTGAGAGGGTGAAGGCATGTACAGAGCATCAGATTGGGGAAGAGCAGTGTGGTTTCAGAAGTGGTAGAGGATGTGTGGATCAGGTGTTTGCTTTGAAGAATGTATGTGAGAAATACTTAGAAAAGCAAATGGATCTGTATGTAGCATTTATGGATCTGGAGAAGGCATATGATAGAGTTGATAGAGATGCTCTGTGGAAGGTATTAAGAAATTATGGTGTGGGAGGCAAGTTGTTAGAAGCAGTGAAAAGTTTTTATCGAGGATGTAAGGCATGTGTACGTGTAGGAAGAGAGGAAAGTGATTGGTTCTCAGTGAATGTAGGTTTGCGGAAGGGGTATGTGATGTCTCCATGGTTGTTTAATTTGTTCATGGATGGGGTTGTTAGGGAGGTGAATGCAAGAGTTTTGGAAAGAGGGGCAAGTATGAAGTCTGTTGGGGATGAGAGAGCTTGGGAAGTGAGTCAGTTGTTGTTCGCTGATGATACAGCGCTGGTGGCTGATTCATGTGAGAAAATGCAGAAGCTGGTGACTGAGTTTGGTAAAGTGTGTGAAATAAGAAAGTTAAGAGTAAATGTGAATAAGAGCAAGGTTATTAGGTACAGTAGGGTTGAGGGTTAAGTCAATTGGGAGGTGAGTTTGAATGGAGAAAAACTGGAGGAAGTGAAGTGTTTTAGATATCTGGGAGTGGATCTGGCAGCGGATGGAACCATGGAAGCGGAAGTGGATCATAGGGCAGGGGAGGGGGCGAAAATTCTGGGAGCCTTGAAGAATGTGTGGAAGTAAAGAACATTATCTCGGAAAGCAAAAATGGGTATGTTTGAAGGAATAGTGGTTCCAACAATGTTGTATGGTTGCGAGGCGTGGGCTATGGATAGAGTTGTGCGCAGGAGGATGGATGTGCTGGAAATGAGATGTTTGAGGACAATGTGTGGTGTGAGGTGGTTTGATCGAGTAAGTAACGTAAGGGTAAGAGAGATGTGTGGAAATAAAAAGAGCGTGGTTGAGAGAGCAGAGGAGGGTGTTTTGAAATGGTTTGGGCCCATGGAGAGAATGAGTGAGGAAAGATTGGCCAAGAGGATATATGTGTCGGAGGTGGAGGGAACGAGGAGAAGAGGGAGACCAAATTGGAGGTGGAAAGATGGAGTGAAAAAGATTTTGTGTGATCGGGGCCTGAACATGCAGGAGGGTGAAAGGAGGGCAAGGAATAGAGTGAATTGGAGCGATGTGGTATACCGGGGTTGACGTGCTGTCAGTGGATTGAATCAAGGCATATGAAGCGTCTGGGGTAAACCATGGAAAGCTGTGTAGGTATGTATATTTGCGTGTGTGGACGTATGTATATACATGTGTATGGGGGTGGGTTGAGCCATTTCTTTCGTCTGTTTCCTTGCGCTACCTCGCAAACGCGGGAGACAGCGACAAAGCAAAAAAAAAAAAAAAAAAAAAAGAAATATGTATATATATATATATATATATATATATATATATATATTTTTTTTTTTTTTTTATACTTTGTCGCTGTCTCCCGCGTTTGCGAGGTAGCGCAAGGAAACAGACGAAAGAAATATATATATATATATATCTGGGGATAGGGGAGAAAGAATACTTCCCACGTATTCCTTGCGTGTCGTAGAAGGCGACTAAAAGGGAAGGGAGCGGGGGGGGCTGGAAATCCTCCCCTCTCGTTTTTTTTTTTAATTTTCCAAAAGAAGGAAAAGAGGGGGCCAGGTGAGGATATTCCAAAAAAGTCCAGTCCTCTGGTCTTAACGCTACCTCGCTAATGCGGGAAATGGCGAATAGTTTAAAAAAAAGAATATATATATATATATATATATATATATATATATATATATATATATATATATATATATATATATATATATGTATATATATATATATATATATATATATATATATATATATATATATATATATATATATATATATATATATATATATATATATATATATATATATATATATATATATATATATATGTATATATATATATATATATATATATATATATATATATATATATATATATATATATATATATATATATATATATATATATATATATATATATATATATATATATATATATATATATATATATATATATATATATATATATATATATATATATATATATATATATATGTATATATATGACATCTGCTTCATACAGCGACAGACGACCCTGGGGCTGGAGCATCTGCAGGGCGCCTTCTACCTGCTGCTGCTGGGTTATGGCGTCGTCCTGTTTAACCTAATTGGGGAGAACCTTGTGGCCACTATATCAACATTTTCCTGGTTTCCCATGACAGGTGAGAGCCTTGTCCATCGCCATACCACACTCATGTAGCTTGACATAACAGTAGACGACCATGCCATCACTTACCACTTCTGCCGAAGAACCTCTTTCATTACCAAGTCCCATCTTCTTTTCCTCACTTTATCAGGTAGAGCATTATCAATTACTGACGTACACCATCACCGTCACACTTAGTACGGAAGATTACGCACCGACATATGAACCATCCGCCAGTATCACATTGGAACATACCTCACAGAGTGAGCCATTTTGACCCAGTTCTTATCTGAATGATAGATTCGTTCACCCAGACGTGGTGAGTGTAGCGAGGTGGAGACGTGTGTAGGGTAGCAGCTCGCCAGCAGGAAAGTTGAGTGTGTGCCAGGGGCTGGACCACGCATGATGACATCTGGGATATCGCCACGGATGGTTATGATTACGTCTGGGATATCGCCCGGATGATGATAATGACGTCTTGGTTATCGCCCCGGATGATGATGATGACATCTGGGATATCGCCACGGATGATGATGAAGTCTGGGATATCGCCATGGATGATGATGACGTCTAGGATATCGCTACGGATGATGATGACGTCTGGGATATCACCACGTATGATGATGACGTCTGGGATATCACCACGGATGATGATGACGTCTGGGATATCGCCAAGGATGATGATGATGACGTCTTGGATATCGCCAAGGATGATGATGATGACATCTGGGATATTGCCATTGATGATGATGAAGTCTGGGATATCGCCACGGATGATGATGACATCTGGGATATCGCCACGGATGATGATGACGTCTGGGATGTCGCTCCGGATGACGATGATGACGTCTGGGATATCACCATGTATAATGATGACGTCTGGGATATCACCACGGATGATGATGACGTCTGGGATATCGCTCCGGATGATGATGATAACGTCTGGGATATCACCAAGGATGATGATGATAACGTCCGGGATATCACCAAGGATGATGATGATTACGTCTGGGATATCGCTGCGGATGATGATGATAACGTCTGGGATATCACCACGGATGATGATATCTGGAATATCATTACGGATGATGCTGACGTCTGGGATATCGCCCCTGATGATGATGATGACGTCTGGGATATTGTCACGGATGATGATGACGTCTGAGATATCGCCACGGATGATGATAACGTCTGGGATATCGCCGCGTACGATGATGACGTCTGGGATATCGCCTCGGATAATGATGACGTCTGGGATATCACCACGGATGATGATGACGTCTTGGATATCGTCATGTATGATGATGACGTCTGGGATAGCGCCACGGATGATGATGACGTTTGGAATATCACTACGGATGACGCTGACGTCTGGGATATCGCCCCAGATGATGATGATGATGATGATGACGTCTGGAATATTGTCACGGATGATGATGACGTCTGGGATATCGCCACGTACGATGATGACGTATTGGATATCACTCCGGATGATGATTATAACGTCTGGGATATCACCACGGATGATGATGATTACGTCTGGATATCACCACGGATGATGATGACTACGTCTGGATATCACCACGGATGATGATGATTACGTCTGGGATATCGCTCCGGATGATAATGATAACGTATGGGATATCATCACAAATGATGATGACGTCTTGGGTATCGTCAGGTATGATGATAAAGTCTGGGGTAGCGCCACGGATGATAGTGACGTTTGGTATATCGCCACGTATGATGATGACGTCTGGGATATCGGCACGGATGACGTCTGGAATATCACTACGGATGATGCTGACGTCTGGGATATCACCCTAGATGATGATGATGACGTCTGGGATATTGTTACGGATGATGATGAAGTCTGGGATATCGCAACTTACGATGATGACGTCTGGGATATCGCTCCGGATGATGATGATGACGTCCGGATATCGCCACGGATGATGATGACGCCTGGGATATCGCCAAGGATGATGATGACGTTTGGGATATCACCACGGATGATGATGATGATGGCGTCTGGGATATCGCCTCAGATGATGATGACCTCTGGGATATCGCCCTAGGTGATGATGACGTCTGGGATATCGCCCCGGACGATGATGATGACGACGTCTGGGATATCGCCCCAGATGATGATGACCCATGGAATATCGCCACGGATGATGATGATGACGTCTGGGATATCACCCCAGATGATGATGATGTCTGGGATATCACTACGGATGATGATGATGACGTCTGTAATAGCGCCATGGATGATGATGATGCGTCTCTGGAGCAGTCGACAAGATGACCTCCAAGTTGGTGTGGGCAGGATCACTGACTTTGTGTGAGACGTCTTCATGTGATGACAGCACTGCACGACTGTGGCGCTGTGTTGATGTGATGACAGCACTGCACGACTGTGGCGCTGTGTTGATGTGATGACAGCACTGCACGACTGTGGCGCTGTGTTGATGTGATGACAGCACTGCACGACTGTGGCGCTGTGTTGATGTGATGACAGCACTGCACGACCGTGATGCTGTGTTGATGTGATGACAGCACTGCACGACCGTGATGCTGTGTTGATGTGATGACAGCACTGCACGACTGTGGTGCTGTGTTGATGTGATGACAGCACTGCACGACTGTGGTGCTGTGTTGATGTGATGACAGCACTGCACGACTGTGGCGCTCTGCTGATGTGATGACAGCACTGCACGAATGGCCTTTCCCATGCAAGCGACCCAGTGTCAGCAGTGCACTATTGGCGCATCAATGCAGGGATGTAAGGGCGATGGATCACGTAGCTGGCCGTGGGTTCCGCCCTAAACGTCCATAGAAGCGAGCGCCAGGACTGTGTCAGGTAGGCCTGTATGAATTCTGGGAACACCAGGCGTAGAAATATGTAGCAGGTCGTCCGTGGTCACGTAGGTTCTTACGTCGCTGCCACCATTTGTAAGTTTGAGTTGATAGGAAAGAGATCGGGTCTATCTTCGTTTTGTGGTACTCAGTTAAGATCAGGTGACCTTTGTAGTTTTATTAGAAACAGTAAGTACGTACATCTGTAGTACTCTGGGCTACGACACTACGACATACACCAGTGGACGGTGTGACGAGGCTGGCCAGGGGTTATATAGGAGTCCGTCAACACCCATTCAACATGTTCAAACAACAGATCAGCTCTTACGTGTTCAAACACCATGATTAACAGTGGCCCATGAGTAAAATGATGATAACGACTAACTAATGAAAAATTAATGGCATGTGTGCATGAATCTCAAAGAAGTACCAGGAGAGATAAAATGTAGAATAGGAAAATGTAAAACCAAATGATGTGAAGGGGTGGGTGAGGAATGGGATGTATTTAGGGAAGCAGTGATGGCTTGGGCAAAAGATGTTTGTGGCATGAGGAAGGTGGGAGGTGGGCTGATCAGAAAGGGTAGTGAATGGTGGGATGAATTAAAGTTGTGTGTGAAAGAATAATGAGAGGCGTTTGGACGATGCTTACAAGGAAGGAGTGCAAACGACTGGGAGATGTATAAGAGAAAGCGGTAGGAGGTCAAGAGGAAGGTGCAAGGGATGGAAATAAGGGCAAATAAGAGTTGGGGTAAGAGGGTATCATTAAACTTTATGGAGGATGTTCTTTAAGGAGGTAAATAAGATGCGTAGGACAAGAGAACAAATGGGAACATCGTTGAAGGGGGAAAGGGGGGCGTGATAACAGGTAGTAATGAAGGAACAAGTTGAAGTGAGTATATTGAAGGTTTGGTAAATGTTTTTTATGATAGACTGGCATGTTTAGGGTGTTTTAGTCTGGGTGATATGCTAAGTAAGAGTCAGAGACAGTGGTTTGGTGAAGAGAAAAGAGGTGTTGAAAGCCTTACGGAAAGTTGACTGTTGGTGATTGGTTGGTAAGGATATTCAGTGTATATATGGATCATAGTCAAGTGCCTGAGGATTGCCAGAATGCATTTAGAGTTCCATTGTACAAAGGCAAAAGGGATAAAGGAGAATGTTCAAATTACAGAGGTATAAGTATGTTGAGTATTCTCAGAATATTATATGGGAAGGTATTGACTGAGAGGGTGAATGCATGTACAGAGCATCAGATTGGAAAAGAACAGTGTGGTTTCAGAAGTGGTAGAGAATGTGTGGATCAGGGGTTTGCTTTGAAGAATGTATATGAGAAATACTTAGAAAAACAGATGGATTTATATATAGCATTTACGGATCGAGAGTTAGCATATGATAGGGTTGATAGAGATGCTTTGTGGAAGGTATTAAGAGTATATGGTGTGGGAGGTAAGTTGCTAGAAGTAGTGAGAAGTTTTAGACAAGGGTGTAATGCATTTTTAGGAAGTAGGAAGCAGGAAGACAGGAGAGTGACTGGTTCCCAGAGAAGGTCGTTTTACGGCAGGGGTGTGTGATGTCTCCATGGTTGTTTCATTTGTTTATGGATGGGGTTGTTTGGGAGGTAAACGCTAGCATTTTGGAGAGGGGGCCTGGAGTCAGTTGTTCTTCGCTGATCATACAGCTCTGGTGCTTGATTCGAGTGCGAATTTGGTGTCTGAGTTTGGAAAAGTGTGTGAAAGTAGAATGTTAAGAGTAAATGTGAATATAAGCATGGTTTTTAGGTTCAGCAAGGTTGAGGGACAAGTTAGATGGGATGTAAACCTGAATGGAGAAAAGCTGAAGGAAGTGAAGTGTTTTAGATATCTGCGAGTAGGCTTAGCAGCGAATGGAACCACGGAAGCGGAAGCGAGTCACAAGGTTGGGGAGGGGGGCAAAGGATCTGGAAGCGATGAAGAATGTGTGGAAAGAGAAAACATTACCTCGGGGCGGAATAATGGTCATGTTTAAAGGAATAGTAGTTCCATCAATGTTATATGGTTGCGAAGCATGGGGTATAGATATAGTTTTACAAAGGAGGGTGAATGTGTTGGAAATGAAATATTTGAGGACAATATGTGGGGTGAGGTGGTTTGATCAAGTAAGTTAAGTAAGGGGAAAAAATGCATGGAAAGAAAGGTAGTGCAGTTGAGAGAGTAGAAAGGGGTATCAAAATGGTTTGGACATCGGGAACGAACAAATGAGCAAGGTTGAAAAAGAGGGTATATATGTCAGAAGTGGAAGGAACAAGGACAAGCTGGAGACCAAATTGGAGGTGGAAGGATGGGGTGAAAAAGTTTTTGAGCTGTCGGGGTCTGAACATGCACGAGGGTGAAAGGCGTGCACAAAATAGAATGAAGTGGAACCATATGGCATTATGCGGTCAACGTGCCATTAATGAGTTGAACCATAGCATATGAAACATCCGGGTTAAATCTTGGAAAGGTTTGTAGGTCCTATATGTGGATAGGGAGCTGTGGTTTGTTGGACGACACATAACAGCTCATGTATGGATGAGGGCAGTGTGGCATGTATATATATATATATATATATATATATATATATATATATATATATATATATATATATATATATATATATATATATATATATATATATATATATATATATATATATATATATATATATATATATATATATATATATATATATATATATATATATTTTTTTTTTTATTTATGTATTATACTTTGTCGCTGTCTCCCGCGTTTGCGAGGTAGCGCAAGGAAACAGACGAAAGGAATGGCCCAACCCACCCCCATACACATGTATATACATACGTCCACACACGCAAATATACATACCTACACAGCTTTCCATGGTTTACCCCAGACGCTTCACATGCCTTGATTCAATCCACTGACAGCACGTCAACCCCTGTATACCACATCGCTCCAATTCACTCTATTCCTTGCCCTCCTTTCACCCTCCTGCATGTTCAGGCCCCGATCACACAAAATCTTTTTCACTCCATCTTTCCACCTCCAATTTGGTCTCACTCTTCTCCTCGTTCCCTCCACGTCCGACACATATATTCTCTTGGTCAATCTTTCCTCACTCATTCTCTCCATGTGCCCAAACCATTTCAAAACACCCTCTTCTGCTCTCTCAACCACGCTCTTTTTATTTCCACACATCTCTCTTACCCTTACGTTACTTACGCGATCAAACCACCTCACACCACACATTGTCCTCAAACATCTCATTTCCAGCACATCCATCCTCCTGCGCACAACTCTATCCATAGCCCACGCCTCGCAACCATACAACATTGTTGGAACCACTATTCCTTCAAACATACCCATTTTTGCTTTCCGAGATAATGTTCTCGACTTCCACACATTCTTCAAGGCTCCCAGAATTTTCGCCCCCTCCCCCACCCTATGATCCACTTCCGCTTCCATGGTTCCATCCGCTGCCAGATCCACTCCCAGATATCTAAAACACTTCACTTCCTCCAGTTTTTCTCCATTCAAACTCACCTCCCAATTGACTTGACCCTCAAGCCTACTGTACCTAATAACCTTGCTCTTATTCACATTTACTCTTAACTTTCTTCTTCCACACACTTTACCAAACTCAGTCACCAGCTTCTGCAGTTTCTCACATGAATCAGCCACCAGCGCTGTATCATCAGCGAACGACAACTGACTCACTTCCCAAGCTCTCTCAACCCCAACAGACTTCATACTTGCCCCTCTTTCCAAAACTCTTGCATTCACCTCCCTAACAAGCCCATCCATAAACAAATTAAAAATATATATATATATATATATATATATATATATATATATATATATATATATATATATATATATATATATATATATATATATATATATATTCCTATGGATCCACGGGGAAAATGAAACGGGAAAAGTTTCCAAGTGCACTTTCGTGTAATAATCACATCATCAGGGGAGACACAAGAGAGAAATATAACAGTCAGTTGATATACATCGAAGAGACGAAGCTAGGACGCCATTTGGTAAACATGTTTACCAAATGGCGTCCTAGCATGTACATGTACATAATCTATATTTGCTGCCTTTCTTCATTCCCGTCGCCACCCCGCCACACATGAAATGACGACCCCCCTCCCCCCGCATGCGCGCGAGGTCGCGCTAGGAAAAGACAACAAAGGCCACATTCCTTTACACTCAGTCTCTAGCTGTCATGTATAATGTACAGAAACCACAGCTCCCTTTCCACATCCAGGCCAAAGAAAACTTTCCATGGTTTACCCCAGACGCTTCACGTGCCCTGGTTCAGTCCATTGACAGCACATCGACCCCGGTATACATCATCGTTCCAATTCAATCCGTTCCTTGCACGCCTTTCACCCTCCTGCATGTTCAGGCCCCGATCGCTCAAAAATCTTTTTCACTCCATCTTTCCACCTCCAATTTGGTCTCCTACATCTCGTCGTTCCCTCCACCTCTGACACATATATCCTCTTGGTCAATCTTTCCTCACTCATTCTCTCCATGTGACCAAACCATTTCAAAACACCCTCTTCTGCTCTCTCAACCACACTCTTTTAATTTCCACACATCTCTCTTATCCTAAAATTACTTACTCGATCAAACCTCCTCACACCTCATATTGTCCTCAAACATCTCATTTCCAGCACATCCATCCTCCTGCGCACAACTCTATCTATAACCCACGCCTCGCAACCATACAACATTGTTGGAACAACTATTCCTTCAAACATACTCATATAAGTGTGTGTGTGTGTGTGTGTGTGTGTGTGTGTGTGTGTGTATGTGTGCGTGTGTGTGTGTGTGTGTGTGTGTGTGTGTGTGAGTGTATATTACGCCCTATATTGCATGGTTTTGTACGCATGATACCTGAGTCTATTGATTAACTAATTTCAGTTGCTCGTCCTTTTTTTCTGGATATATAAACACCGGCTTGACTGTGGCAGGGTCAGTCACTGCAGCCTTTGTGACGGTGGTACAACTCTCTTTTCTTGCACTGTGTAAGTTCTATATGTTTTAGTTCTCAAAACTGTTCTCTTAGCCATAAGGAAAGTTTGAAGTCTGTCTTATAAATGAATTAGAAGACAGTTTTATTCACGTGAGAAGTTGTTAGACTATTATTATGAAGTAACTATTAAATACTTCGTAATAAAGCAAGAATACTCAGCAAAAAAGCATCGTAAGTTCTGGACAAGTACGCTTCTTATTACAACGTGAAACATTGTAACAAAATCATTCATACAATTATCAATTTTTGGTATGAGTTTTTAGATAAATGTAATTAGGCACTTCACTCGAGTGTTAATGTTATTTTTTTCACCCGTGTCTCTCTCATTTTCCATGAGGCATTTGATATACAATAACGAGTTATTAGGAATTGTTTGTGAGACTGTTCCTCACTATCACCTTCCTCTTTTTGCTTTCATTAATTCTAGTTTAATGGTCTTGACAATCATGCATTCCTGTCAACATAGAGAAAAAAATCATGCACAGTCAATGTTAACTATCTTATGTTAGTACTACATTACAAGTGTTACAACGCACGCGCTACATATCCTACACTTGTTACACGGCATAAATCTGCATCTGGCGCTTCGTATTGAGACTTTCAGTAACAATGAAACCTGACCTAACCTGACCTAACCTAACCTAACCTAACCTAACCAAACCTAACCTAACCTGAACCTAACCTAATCTAACCGAACCTAACCTAACTTAACCTAACCTAACCTAACCTAAACTAACCTAATCTAACCGAACCTAACCCTAAGTGGGTAAGAATAACGCAATATAATTACATTCATTTAAAAAGCACATCCGAATTAAATCATCATCATCAGGAACATGTCAACCATAATTCATGTTCGGGAGAGAGAAAACATCTCACCATGAGGGGGTCTGGCCAGGCAACATCCTCAGTACTTCATCGAGGACGTCGAGAAGAGCAGCTCTGACCTGACATCATTAGTGTTTACGTTCTTCAACTGGTTTAGACTCAGTATAATTCTCCCACTACAAGTGACGCATTTTGAAGACTAAGTCCATGGAGAAAACTAGTGTGATGCTGCACTGTGATATTTATTCCATGATAACAATCCAGCGGATGAAGTGAAGGGAAGGATGACTATGAAATGATATCTTAAGATAACAGCAATCCACTCAAGGGTTTCAGTACCCTTGAGAATTCACGCTTTATTGTAAAGAAATTAAATCATGCAGAAGTCTTAGGTTTACGCACTAGAAAATGAAGGATCTGTTTTCGTATCATCTGTTTCTCAAATGACTGAAAATTATTAGTTTTATATGACAGGTTAATTCTGTTACATTTCCTCAGTAAGGCAGTCTATGGTGACAGAATTGAGGGTAAGACAATCTCTAGTGGCGGAGGTGAGGATACGGAAATCTGCGGTGACTGATATGAGGGTAGGGTTGTCTGTGGTAACGGAGGTGAGGGTGAAGCAGTCCTTGGTGATGGAGGTGAGGTGCAGAGCAGTCTGCAGTGACGGAGATGAGTGTAAGGCAATCTGTGTTGACGGATATGAGGATAGGACAGTCTGTGGTGACGGATGGGACAGTCTGTGGTGACGGAGGTGAGGGTAGGGCAATGTTTGGTGTTGAAAATGAGGGTCGGGCATTCTGTGATGACGGTAATAAGGTGGGTGTTGTCTGTGTTAACGGAGGTGAGGATTGGACTGTCCGTGGTGACGGAGGTGGGGGTAGGGCAGTGCGTAATGAGGGAGATGAGAGTGGGGCAGTCTATGGTGACGAACGTGCGGATGGGGCAGTCCGTGGTGACGGAAGTGAGGATGGGGCAGTGTGTGGTAATGAAGGTGAGAGTAGGATGTGTATGGTGACGGAGGTGAGAGTAGGGCACTCTATGGTGACGGAGGTGAGGGTGGTGCAATATTTCATGACGGAGGTGAGCGTGGAGCATTCTGCGGAGACGGAGGTGAGCGTAGGGTAGTGTATGGTGACGGAGGTGATGGTGAGCAGTCTGTGGCGACGGAGGTGAAGGTGGGTGGGCAATCTGTGTTGACGAAGGTGGGGGTGATGCAGTCTGTGGTGACGGAGGTGAAGGTGGGGCAGTCTGTGGTGACAGAGGTTAGGGTGAGGTCGCCTTTGTTGACGGTAATGAGGGTGAGCCAGTGTGTTTTGATGGAGGTGGGGGTGGGGCAGTGTGTTGTGATGGAAGTGAGGGTGGGGCAGCGTGTGGTTACAGAGTAAGGGTAGGGCAGTCTGTGGTGACGGAGGTGAGGGTGGGGCAGTCTCTGGTGAAGGAGATGAGGGTAGGGCACTGTGTTGTGAAGAAGGTAAGGGTGGCGAAGTCTGTGTTAATGTAGAAGAAGGCAGAGCAGTCTATGGAGACGGAGGTGAGGGTTGGGGAGGTG
Organism: Panulirus ornatus; assembly: GCF_036320965.1. Taxonomy (NCBI): domain Eukaryota; kingdom Metazoa; phylum Arthropoda; class Malacostraca; order Decapoda; family Palinuridae; genus Panulirus; species Panulirus ornatus. The sequence continues at coordinate 24,831,355 of NC_092248.1, read as the reverse complement.
AGGTTACGGCAGTCTGTAGTGACGTATATTAGGGTAAGTCAGTGTGTTGTGACGGAGATGAGGGTGGGGAAATTTATGGTGATCGAGGTGAGGGTGGGCCAGTCTCTGGTAAAGGAGATGAGGGTAGGGCAGTGTGATGTAAAAGAGGTAAGGGTGGCGAAGTGTGTGTTAATGTAGATGAGGGCGGAGCAGTCTATGGTGACGGAGGTGAGGGTAGGGCAGTCTGTGGTGACGGAGGTGAGGGCAGCGGGGTCTGTGGTGACGGAGGTGAGGTAGGGAAATGTTTGTTAACGGAGGTGTAGGTGAAGCAGTCTGTGGCGACGCAGGTAAGGTTATGGCAGTCTTTGGTGACGGAAGTAACTGTAGGATAGTGTGAGGCGACGGAGGTGAGGGTAGGGCAGTCTGTGGTGACGGAGGTGAGGGTGGGGCAGTCTCTGGTGACGGAGGTGAGGGTAGGGTAGTGTGTGGTGACGGAGGTGAGGGTAGGTAGAGTCTGCGGTGACGGAGGTGAGGGTGGGACAATCTTTGGTGACGGAGGTGAGGGTACGGTAGTCTGTGGTGACGGAGGTGAGGGTAAGGTAGTCTGTGGTGACGGAGATGAGGGTAAGGTAGTCTGTGGTGACGGAGGTGAGGGTACGGTAGTCTGTGGTGACGGAGATGAGGGTAAGGTAGTCTGTGGTGACGGAGGTGAGGGTAAGGTAGTCTGTGGTGACGGAGGTGAGGGTACGGTAGTCTGTGGTGACGGAGGTGAGGGTAAGGTAGTCTGTGGTGACGGAGGTGAGGGTAAGGTAGTCTGTGGTGACGGAGGTGAGGGTACGGTAGTCTGTGGTGACGGAGATGAGGGTAAGGTAGTCTGTGGTGACGGAGATGAGGGTAGGGTAGTGTGTGGTAACGGAGGTGAGGGTAGGGTAGTGTGTGGTGACTAAGGTGAGGGTAGGGCAGTCTGTGGTGACGGGAGTGAGGGTGGAGCAGTCTTTGTTGACGGAGGTGAGGGTAGGGTGGCGTGTGGTGACAGAGGTGAGGGTAGGGTTGTCTGTGGTGACGGAGGTGAGGGTGGGTCAGTCTGTAGTGACGGAGGTGAGGGTAGAGTAGTGTGTGGTGACGGAGGTGAGGGTAAGGTAGTGTGTGGTGACGGAGATGAGGGTAGGGTAGTGTGTATTGACGAAGGTGAGAGTAGGGCAGTCTGTGGTGACGGAGTGAGGGTGGGGCAGTCTGTGGTGACGGAGGCGAGGGCAGGGTAGTGTGGTGACGGAGGTGAGGGTAGGGCAGTGTGTGTGTTGACGGAGGTGAGGGTAGTGTAGTGTGTGGTGATGGAGGTGAGGGTAGGGTAGCGTGTGGTTACGGAGGTGAGGGTAGAGTAGTGTGTGGTGACGGAGTGAGGGTAGAGCATTGTGTCGATTCATAGTGAGGAGTATTATTTCAAATATTGCATCAATAGCAAGCCAACTAATGCAATGTCCTATGTTTGCCTTCACTCTGGTCATACATTTAGTATTAAACAGTTTATATTTTCTTCTATGCATCTGAGACTTTACGGAGTGTCAGCTCAGAATATCTGGACAAGGAATTTAGCAACACTGATACTATCAGTAAGAAACTTTGCTGTCCTTCCTATGCATTGGACAAATGTAAGATTTAGGCTAGAAATAATTATCATGATAATGTGACACATGAGGAAAGGACTTCCATCAATATTCTGTGTTCACCTTACCACAAACCATTTGAACCTCTCATTCCACTGCTCAGGATATTTGATGTATAATTAGTTTCCTCTTACGAGATCACTGTGAAGGAAATGTTGGTTAAGAACAGCCCAAGTAATAACAACAGTAAAGTTTAACAAGATTCCTGGCAAATCATGTAGTTCGTTTTACTTGGGACTGACAGGTAAAGACTTCAAATCTCGTGTACTTCAAAATGCTTATTCTGTTACGTACTGGTCAACAATCTGGTGCTCTGTTACGTACTGGTCAACCACCTGGTGTCCTGTTACATACTGGTGAACCATCTAGTGCTCTGTTACGTACTGGTCAAAGATCTAGTGCCCTGTTACATACTGATGAACCATCTAGTGCTCTGTTACGTACTGGTCAAAGATCTAGTGCCCTGTTACATACTGGTGAACCATCTAGTGCTCTGTTACGTACTGGTCAACTGTCTAGTGCTCTGTTACGTACTGGTCAACGATCTAGTGCTCTGTTAAATACTGGTCAATGATCTATTGCTCTGTTAAGTACTGGTCAACGATATAGTGCTGTGTTACGTACTGGTCAACGATCTAGTTCTCTGTTACGTACTGGTCAAACATCTAGTGTTCTGTTACGTACTGGTCAACGATCTGTTGCTCTGTTAAGTACTGGGCAACGATCTAGTGCTCTGTTACGTACTGGTCAACGATCTGTTGCTCTGTTAAGTACTGGGCAACGATCTATTGCTCAGTTACGTACTGGTCAACGATCTATTGCTCTGTTAAGTACTGGGCAACGATCTAGTGCTCTGTTACGTACTGTTCAACCCTCTAGTGCCCTTCTACGTACTAGTCAACGATCTATTGCTCTGTTAAGTACTGGTCAACGATCTAGTGCTCTGTTTGCTGACATGAATGAAACTCTTATCTTACTGACTGGCGTAAAGTATTAAAGTTTTATGAATAGAAATTTATTTGAATCTGCTCTTATACAGCTGAATGTTGGTAAGAATGTAAATGTATTTACAGGATTATTTAGTTTACACAACATCGTCTTACATATAATTCGCAGTGACTTGTGCAAGAGAGTTAAGGACCTGACACAGTCGTATTGACCTGAATAGTAGGGTCTGGTTTGTTACCTGAGTGTCTTGTGACTCGACGTGGGTTACCATACCACCCTCCATTACCGTGTAAGCTGTGATCCTGGTAATCTACTGGTGTCTGTATACTTTCCTCCGCCTGTGGTTTGTTATATTTTGCTTCTGAAATTGTATTGAAATACATGAAAGAGCTTAAGCAAATTTTCCTTCTGTAATTTTCCCTCGTGGTCTGTAAATTCATATAGATGGGATTGTTACGTTGTTAGGGAGGTGAATGCAAGAGATTTGGGGAGAGGGGCAAGCATGCAATCTGTTGTGGATGAGAGAGCTTGGGAAGTGAGTCAGTTGTTGTTTGTTGATGATACAGCGCTGGTGACTGATTCCAGTGAGAAGCTGCAGAAGCTGGTGACTGAGTTTGGTAAAGTGGGTGAAAGAAGAAAGCTTAGAGTAAATATGAATAAGAGCAAGGTTATTATGTTCAGTAGGGGTGAGGGACAAGTAAATTGGGAGGTAAGTTTGAGTGAAGAAAACTGGGAGTGGATTTAACAGTGAATGGAACCATGGAAGCGAAAGTGAGTCACAGGGTGGGGTAGGGGGCAAAGGTTCTACGATCGTTGAAGAATGTGTGGAATGCGAGAACATTATTTTTGAGAGCAAAAACGGGTATGTTTGAAGGAATTGTGGTTCCAACAGTGTTATATGGTTGCGAGGCGTGGGCTATAGATGTGGTTGTGCGGAGGAGGGTGGATGTGCTGGAAATGAGATGTTTGAGGACAATATGTGGTGTGGGGTGGTTTGAACGAGTAAGTAATGTAAGGGTAAGAGAGATGTGTGGTAATAAAAAGAGTGTGGTTGAGAGAGCAGAAGAGGGTGTTTTGAAATGGTTTGGTCACATGGAGAGAGTGAGGAAAGATTGACCAAGAGGATATATGTGTCAGAGGTGGAGGGAACGAGAAGTGGGCGACCAAATTGGAGGTGGAAAGATGGTGTGAAAAAGATTTTGAGTGATCAGGGCCTAAACATGCAGGAGGATGAGAGGCGTGCAAGGAATAGAGAGAATTGGAACGATGTGGTATACCGGGGTCGACGTGCTGTCAATAGATTGAACCAGGGCATGTGAAGCGTCTGGGGTAAACCATGGAAAGTTCTGTGGGGCCTGGATGCGGAAAGGGAGCTGTGGTTTCGGTGCATTATTACATGACAGCTAGAGACAGTGTGAACGAATGGGGCCTTTGTTGTCTTTTCCTAGCGCTACCTCGCACACATGAGGGGGGAGGGGCTTTGTTATTCCATGTGTGGCGAGGTGGCGATAGGAATGAGTAAAGGCAGACAGTATGAATTATGTACATGTGTATATATGTATATGTCTGTGTGTGTATATATATGTATACATTGAGATGTATAGGTATGTATATTTGCGTGCGTGGACGTGTATGTATATACATGTGTATGTGGGTGGTTTGGGCCATTCTTTCGTCTGTTTCCTTGCGCTACCTCGCAAACGCAGGAGACAGCGACAAAGCAAAATATAATAGATAGATAAATATATATATATATATCATATACAAACTTCCAACATCCAAGATCGAACCCCGGATCCCTGTGCAAGAGGCAGGCATGCTAACCGCTAGGCCATGGGCCTGGCTAATAGGAAACAACTATTCGAATACTAAGTACTCGAATACCCTTCGTCTCACAATGGTGAGCAACGGGGTCTATACCGGTTATTTCCCAACAGGCGCACATAGCCAGCTGATAGCATTTTACCGAACTTAACTGTACAACGCGGAATTATATGAATACGAATAAAGTGCATAGAAACGCGCACCTTTATAGAACATACAAACCTCCAACAGCCAAGATCGAACCCGGGGCCCTTGAGCAAGAGGCAGGCAGGCTAACCGCTAGGCTATGGGCCTGGCTAATAGGAGACAACTATTCGAATACTATGTACTTGAATACCCTTCGTCTCACGATGGTGAGCAATGGGATCTATGCCGGTCATTTCTCAACAGGCGCATATAGGCAGCAGATAGCCTTTTACCGAACCTAACTGTACAACGCGGAGGTATATGCACTTTATTCGTATTCATATACGACGAACGTTCATAAACTTATCATTTTACAAATTATATCAACAATAAGTTATATAATTTGTATAGACCATCACTAATATTTAGATTATAATTCTTTGTGTATTTGATAATAGAAGATTCAATGATATTTCTCTTGGTAATAGAGTTAGAGTTAATAACTGAGATGGCATTACTCTTGGTAATAGAGTTAGAGTTAATAACTGAGATGGCATTACTCTTGGTAATAGAGTTAGAGTTAATAACTGAGATGGCAATACTCCAGTCGATACGATGATCATAGTTTTTAACGTGATTAAACAAGGCATTTGATTCTTGCCCCGTTCTTTTACTAGATTTATTTTGCTTAAGTCTAACAGAAAGATCCTCACCAGTCTGACCAACATAAAATTTATCACGATTTCCACAAGGTACTTTATATATGCATCCAAGAGAATTTTCTGCTGAATTCCTGATTAAGATGTCCTTTATAGTATTACTGTTGCTAAAGGCAACATTTACATTAAAGGATTTAAGCAACATGGAAAGCAAAGTGAAATTATTATTGAAAGGGAGAACTAAAAGATTCTTGGTGTAATGGAAGGTTTGGGCTCAACTCTATAAAATGATTTCTTTGCTAACTTAAGGGATATATCAATGAAAGATCTTGATCACGCGCAAAATTGTGATCATTTCCAACATGGATTCCACACGGCTCTTCTATTACTTCTCTACAAGCTGTCGTGGACTTTCTTCTTTCGTCACTGCTTTCTCCAAATTGCTAATCAAGGCCCACCAACTGAAGTTACGATTTGGATTCCTTGGGAAATGCCTTGATGAACAAGTGATGCCAAGATCTGTCCTAACTCAACAATTGTTGCAGCTGTCTGGTCGACTATCTGACCAATTCCAAAATATCATCTTAAAGAAAAACATTGTATTAATGAAACTTGAAATGGAGGAGGCTTGTTGCATTTCAAGAGAGAAGAAACGTGCCTTCCAAATGGGAATACCGACACACTGGATGTACCGGATTTTGGACTATTGCTATGATAGATTAAGGAAAGAACGCAATAGGCTACAAATGTCACTAATTTGTAAGTTGGACCATCTTATTAAAAACAGCGACTGGACCAAGAACAAAAACCCATCTTTTGTGGTAAACCTGTCTAATAAACAATTAGATAAGGATTCCTTGTGTGCATTAGGCTATGGTTTAAGTTTTGTGTGCTCTAACAGGGAAGCCAGCGGTGTTGATGTCATTAAGACTTTTTGTAATTTAGAGAAATACAGTAATTTAAGTAATGATGAAATTAATATCTGTAAGGGTTTAGTGAGTGCAAGTTTTCAAAACCAGTGGAACCTAATTGCCCTGAAAGATTTATAAGAGCTATTAACACCTTAAGAAAAGACAAGGATATACATATAACTAAAGCAGATAAAGCTAACAATGTTGTGATTTTAGACAAAAGTAACTATTTATCCAAAATGAATGATCTTCTAAATAATAACATAACATACTCTAAACTTAGTAAAAATCCCTTAGAAGAAGTTAATTCTCATTTCAATAAAGAAATGAAGTTGTTGAAAGGAAATAGTTCATTTATCAAAGGTTTGTCATTTTTTTCCCCTTCATTGCCATATATGTATGGACTTATCAAAGCACATAAACAGAATTTTCCAGCAAGGCCTATAGTTAGTTCAGTAGGCTCCATCACACATAAATTATCAAAATGGTTAGTTTCTTTATTAAGTCTTGTAGTGGGTAAGGTATCAAATTCCAATATCATGAACAATGTAGATTTCGTCAACAAGCTAAACAATATCAATGTTAATTTTGATTTCAAACTAGTTAGCTTTGATGTTTCCTAAGTTTTCACTAAAGTTACAGTTGATGACCTTTTAGAATATTTATTTGATGTCTTGGATGATATTCATTTACCTGTTTCAAAGTCTGTTTTCATTGAACTGATAAAATTGTGTATAAAAGACTGTGCATTTCAATTTAGTGGAGATTATTATGCTCAAAAATATGGTGTGGCAATGGGTAACTGTTTTTCACCTGTACTAAGTAATCTTTATATGGAATTTTTTGTAACAAAGTTACTAAAGGATATCTTACCTTCTAATGCAATTTGGTTTAGGTATGTAGATGATGTTCTTTGTGTTTGGCCAATAAATGAAAATTTACAAATATTTCTACCCTTACTTAACAATTTAGTACCTTCCAGCAAATTTTCTGTAGAAAATGAAACTGATGGTATGTTACCACTTTTAGATTGCATGATTCATAGGCAAGGAAACAAGTTTAAGTTTAGCATATACAGAGAACCCACCAATGTATGCTTATATAACCATTATTACTCATCTCAACATGACAGAGTTAGATTATCATCATTTCAATCTATGTTCTCTAGGGCATTACGTATTTGCAGTCAGAGTTTATTGATGATGAGTTTGAGAAGATATATTCTATTGGATCTAAGTTAAAGTACCCTAGATTTTTCATTGATAAATCCATTAAGTTAGCAATGAAATTATTTTATAGAGTTGAGCCCAAACCTTCCATTAACACCAAGAATCTTTTAGTTCTCCCTTTTACAAATAATTTCACTTTACTCTCCATGTTCCTTAAATTCTTTAATGTAAATGTTGCCTTTAACAACAATAATGCTATAAAGAATATCTTGATCAGGAATTCACCAGAAAACTCTTTTGGATGCATCTATAAGGTGCCATGTGGAAATTGTGATAACTTTCATGTTTGTCACACCGGTAAGGATATTTCTGTTAGACTTAAGCAGCATAAATATACTATAAGAAAGGGACAAGAATCAAATGCCTTGTTTAATCTCGTTAAAAACTATGATCATTGTATTGACTGGAGTAATGCCATCTCAGTTATCAACTCTAACCATATTACCAAAGGAAATGTCATTGAATCTTCTATCATCAAATACACAAAGAATCATAATCTTAACAATAGTTATGGTCCATATAAATTAGATAACTTTATTGTTGATAAAATTTGTAAAATGATAAGTTTATGTACGCTCGTTGTATGTTTTGGACAATCATATGTTTACCAAATGGCGTCTTAGCTTCGTCTCTTCGATGTAGATCAACTGATTTAAATTTCTCTCTTGTGTCTCCCCTGAAGATGTGATTATTACGCGAAAGTGCACTTCGGAACTTATCGTGTTTCATATCCCAGTGGAGTCATAGGAATATATAGGGAAAATGATTTGGTAAACAGAGGAGAGATAGTAAAAGCTTTGCGGACGATGAAAACCGGCAAGGCAGCAGGTTTGGATGGTATTGCAGTGGAATTTATTAAAAAAGGGGGTAACTGTATTGTTGACTGGTTGGTAAGGTTATTTAATGTATATATGATTCATGGTGAGGTGCCTGAGGATTGGCGGAATGCTTGCATAGTGCCACTGTACAAAGGCAAAGGGGATAAGAGTGAGTGCTCAAATTAAAGAGGTATAAGTTTCTTGAGTATTCCTGGTAAATTATATGGGAGAGTATTGATTGAGAGGGTGAAGGCATGTACAGAGCATCAGATTGAGGAATAGCAGTGTGGTTTCAGCAGTGGAAGAGGATGTTTGGATCAGGTGTTTGCTTTGAAGAATGTATGTGAGAAATACTTAGAAAAGCAAATGGATTTGTATGTAGCATTTATGGATCTGGAGAAGGCATATAATAGAGCTGATAGAGATCCTCTGTGGAAGGTATTAAGAATATATGGTGTGGGAGGCAAGTTGTTAGAAGTAGTGAAAAGTTTCTAACGAGGATGTAAGGCATGTGTACGTGTAGGAAGAGAGGAAAGTGATTGGTTCTCAGTGAATGTAGGTTTGCGGCAGGGGTGTGTGATGTCTCCATGGTTGTTTAATTTGTTTATGGATGGGGTTGTTAGGGAGGTGAATGCAAGATTTTTGGAAAGAGAAGCAAGTATGAAGTCTGTTGTGAATGAGAGAGCTTGGGAAGTGAGTCATTTGCTGTTCGCTGATGATTCAGCGCTGGTGGCTGATTCATGTGAGAAACTGCAGAAGCTGGTGACTGAGTTTGGTAAAGTGTGTGAAAGAAAAAAGTTAAGAGTAAATGTGAATAAGAGCAAGGTTATTAGGTACAGTAGGGTTGAGGGTCAAGTCAATTGGGAGGTAAGTTTGAATGGAGAAAAACTGGAGGAAGTAAAGTGTTTTAGATATCTGGGAGTGGATCTGGCAGCGGATGGAACCATGGAAGCGAAAGTGAATCATAGGATGGGGAAGGGGGCGAGAATTCTGGGAGCCTTGAAGAATGTTTGGAAGTCGAGAACATTATCACGGAAAGCAAAAATGGGTATGTTTGAAGGAATAGTGGTTCCAACAATGTTGTATGGTTGTGAGGCGTGGGCTATGGATAGAGTTGTGCGCAGGAGGGTGGATGTGCTGGAAATGAGATGTTTGAGGACCATATGTGGTGTGAGGTGGTTTGATCGAGTAAGTAATGTAAGGGTAAGAGAGATGTGTGGAAATAAAAAGAGTGTGGTTGAGAGAGCAGAAGAGGGTGTTTTGAAATGGTTTGGTCACACGGAGAGAATGAGTGAGGAAAGATTGACCAAGAGGATATATGTGTCAGAGGTGGAGGGAACGAGGAGTAGTAGTAGACCAAATTGGAGGTGGAAAGATGGAGTGAAAAAGATTTTGAGTGATCGGGGCCTGAACATACAGGAGTGTGAAAGGCGTACAAGGAATAGAGTGAATTGGAACGATGTGGTATACCGTGGTCGACGTGCTTTCAATGGATTGAACCAGGGCATGTGAAGCGTCTGGGGTAAACCATGGAAAGTTCCGTGGGGCCTGGATATGGAAAGGGAGCTGTGGTTTCGGTGCATTATTACATGACAGCTAGACTAAGTGTGAACGAATGGGGCCTTTGTTGTCTTATCTTAGCGCTACCTCGCACACATGAGGGGGAGGGGGTTGTTATTCCATGTGTGGCGGGATGGCGATGGAAATGAATAAAGGCAGACAGTATGAATTATGTACATGTGTATATATGTATATGTCTGTGGGTGTATATATATGTGTACATTGAGATGTATGGGTATGTATATTTGCGTGTGTGGACGTGTGTGTATATACATGGGCATGAGGGTTGGTTGGGCCATTCTTTCGTCTGTTTTCTTGCGCTACCTCGCTAATGCGGGAGACAGTGATAAAGCAAAATAAATGAAAAAAAAAAAAAAAAAATATATATATATATATATATATATATATATATATATATATATATATATATATATATATATATATATATATATATATATATATATATATATATAGGGGAGAAAGAATACCTTCCACGTATTCCCTGCGTGTCGTAGAAGGCGACTAAAAGGGAATGGAGGTGGGGGTTGGAAATCCTCCACTCTCCTTTTTTTTTTTCCAAAAGAAAGAATAGAGAAGGGGGCCAAGTGAGGATATACCCTGGATCGAGCCAGGATCGAGCCTGGGACCCCTCTGCATCAGGCGGAAGCGCTTCTGCTAGGCCATGATCGCCCCGTATAGGGAAATGAGTATTCGAATACTATATACTCGAATACCCTTCTTCTCACGTTGTTGAGTAACGAGGTCTACACTGGTCATTTCCCATCAGGCTCATACAGCCAGCAGATAGCATTTTATCGAACCTAACTGTACAACGCGGAGGTATATGAATACGAATGATGTGCATATGAACGCGCACCTTCATAGAACATACAAACCTCCGGAAATGACTGGTGTAGACCCCGTTGCTCACCAACGTGAGGCGAAGTAGTATTCGAGTACATAGTATTCGAATATTCATTTACCTATTAGGGGCGATCATAGCCTAGCGGTAGCGCTCCCGCCTGTTGCACAGGGGTCCCAGGATCGATTCTCTCTGTTGGAGGTTTGTATGTTCTATGAAAGTGTGCGTTCATATGCACTTTATTCGTATATGTATATATATATATATATATATATATATATATATAGCCAGAGGTTGAACCATTATGTGACATTCATTTTTTTTTTTTTCATTCATTTCAAGCTAAAAGTTTGTTTTCTAAATTGTTTCTTACATTTTTCATATGTATATATATGTATGTGTGTGTGTGTGTGTGTATGTGCATATGTGTGTGTGTGTGTGTGTGTGTATATGTATATATATATGTATATTATCCCTGGGGATAGGGGTGAAAGAATACTTCCCACGTATTCCTCGCGTGTCGTAGAAAGCGACTAGAGGGGACGGGAGCGGGGGGCCGGAAATCCTCCCCTCCTTGTATTAACTTTCTAAAATGGGAAACAGAAGAAGGAGTCACGCGGGGAGTGATCATCCTCCTCGAAGGCTCAGAGTGGGGTGCCTAAATGTGTGTGGATGTAACCAAGATGTGAAAAAAGGAGAGATAGGTAGTATGTTTGAGGAAAGGAACCTGGATGTTTTGGCTCTGAGTGAAACGAAGCTCAAGGGTAAAGGGGAAGAGTGGTTTGGAAATGTCTGGGGAGTGAAGTCAGGGGTTAGTGAGAGGACAAGAGCAAGGGAAGGAGTAGCAATACTCCTGAAACAGGAGTTGTGGGAGTATGTGATAGAATGTAAGAAAGTAAATTCTCGATTAATATGGGTAAAATTGAAAGTTGATGGAGAGAGGTGGGTGATTATTGGTGCATATGCACCTGGGCATGAGAAGAAAGATCATGAGAGGCAAGTGTTTTGGGAGCAGCTAAATGAGTGTGTTAGCGGTTTTGATGCACGAGACCGGGTTATAGTGATGGGTGATTTGAATGCAAAGGTGAGTAATGTGGCAGTTGAGGGAATAATTGGTATGCATGGGGTGTTCAGTGTTGTAAATGGAAATGGTGAAGAGCTTGTAGATTTATGTGCTGAAAAAGGACTGATGATTGGGAATACCTGGTTTAAAAAGCGAGATATACATAAGTATACTTATGTAAGTAGGAGAGATGGCCAGAGAGCGTTATTGGATTACGTGTTAATTGACAGGCGTGCGAAAGAGAGACTTTTGGATGTTAATGTGCTGAGAGGTGCAACTGGAGGGATGTCTGATCATTATCTTGTGGAGGCTAAGGTGAAGATTAGTATGGGTTTTCAGAAAAGAGGAGTGAATGTTGGGGTGAAGAAGGTGGTGAGAGTAAGTGAGCTTGGGAAGGAGACCTGTGTGGGGAAGTACCAGGAGAGACTGTGTACAGAATGGAAAAAGGTGAGAACAATGGAAGTAAGGGGAGTGGGGGAGGAATGGGATGTATTTAGGGAATCAGTGATGGATTGCGCAAAAGATGCTTGTGGCATGAGAAGAGTGGGAGGTGGGCTGTTTAGAAAGGGTAGTGAGTGGTGGGATGAAGAAGTAAGAGTATTAGTGAAAGAGAAGAGAGAGGCATTTGGACGATTTTTGCAGGGAAAAAATGCAATTGAGTGGGAAAAGTATAAAAGAAAGAGACAGGAGGTCAAGAGAAAGGTGCAAGAGGTGAAAAAAAGGGCAAATGAGAGTTGGGGTGAGAGACTATCAGTAAATTTTAGGGAGAATAAAAAGATGTTCTGGAAGGAGGTAAATAGGGTGCGTAAGACAAGGGAGCAAATGGGAACTTCAGTGAAGGGCGTAAATGGGGAGGTGATAACAAGTAGCGGTGATGTGAGAAGGAGATGGAATGAGTATTTTGAAGGTTTGTTGAATGTGTCTGATGACAGAGTGGCAGATATAGGGTGTTTTGGTCGAGGTGGTGTGCAAAGTGAGAGGGTTAGGGAAAATGATTTGGTAAACAGAGAAGAGGTAGTAAAAGCTTTGCGGAAGATGAAAGCCGGCAAGGCAGCAGGTTTGGATGGTATTGCAGTGGAATTTATTAAGAAAGGGGGTGACTGTATTGTTGACTGGATGGTAAGGTTATTTAATGTATGTATGACTCATGGTGAGGTGCCTGAGGATTGGCGGAATGCGTGCATAGTGCCATTGTACAAAGGCAAAGGGGATAAGAGTGAGTGCTCAAATTACAGAGGTATAAGTTTGTTGAGTATTCCTGGTAAATTATATGGGAGGGTATTGATTGAGAGGGTGAAGGCATGTACAGAGCATCAGATTGGGGAAGAGCAGTGCGGTTTCAGAAGTGGTAGAGGATGTGTGGATCAGGTGTTTGCTTTGAAGAATGTATGTGAGAAATACTTAGAAAAGCAAATGGATTTGTATGTAGCATTTATGGATCTGGAGAAGGCATATGATAGAGTTGATAGAGATGCTCTGTGGAAGGTATTAAGAATATATGGTGTGGGAGGCAAGTTGTTAGAAGCAGTGAAAAGTTTTTATGGAGGATGTAAGGCATGTGTACGTGTAGGAAGAGAGGAAAGTGATTGGTTCTCAGTGAATGTAGGTTTGCGGCAGGGGTGTGTGATGTCTCCATGGTTGTTTAATTTGTTTATGGATGGGGTTGTAAGGGAGGTAAATGCAAGAGTCCTGGAAAGAGGGGCAAGTATGAAGTCTGTTGGGGATGAGAGAGCTTGGGAAGTGAGTCAGTTGTTGTTCGCTGATGATACAGCGCTGGTGGCTGATTCATGTGAGAAACTGCAGAAGCTGGTGACTGAGTTTGGTAAAGTGTGTGGAAGAAGAAAGTTGAGAGTAAATGTGAATAAGAGCAAGGTTATTAGGTACAGTAGGGGTGAGGGTCAAGTCAATTGGGAGGTGAGTTTGAATGGAGAAAAACTGGAGGAAGTGAAGTGTTTTAGATATCTGGGAGTGGATCTGTCAGCGGATGGAACCATGGAAGCGGAAGTGGATCATAGGGTGGGGGAGGGAGCGAAAATTTTGGGAGCCTTGAAAAATGTGTGGAAGTCGAGAACATTATCTCGGAAAGCAAAAATGGGTATGTTTGAGGGAATAGTGGTTCCAACAATGTTGTATGGTTGCGAGGCGTGGGCTATGGATAGAGATGTGCGCAGGAGGATGGATGTGCTGGAAATGAGATGTTTGAGGACAATGTGTGGTGTGAGGTGGTTTGATCGAGTAAGTAACGTAAGGGTAAGAGAGATGTGTGAAAATAAAAAGAGCGTGGTTGAGAGAGCAGAAGAGGGTGTTTTGAAATGGTTTGGGCACATGGAGAGAATGAGTGAGGAGAGATTGACCAAGAGGATATATGTGTCGGAGGTGGAGGGAACGAGGAGAAGAGGGAGACCAAATTGGAGGTGGAAAGATGGAGTGAAAAAGATTTTGTGTGATCGGGGCCTGAACATGCAGGAGGGTGAAAGGAGGGCAAGAAATAGAGTGAATTGGAGTCATGTGGTATACAGGGGTTGACGTGCTGTCAGTGGATTGAAGCAAGGCATGTGAAGCGTCTGGGGTAAACCATGGAAAGCTGTGTAGGTATGTATATTTGCGTGTGTGGACGTGTGTATGTACATGTGTATGGGGGGGGGGGTTGGGCCATTTCTTTCGTCTGTTTCCTTGCGCTACCTCGCAAACGCGGGAGACAGCGACAAAGTATAAAAAAAAAAAAAAAAAAAAAAAAAAATAAATATATATATATATGTGTGTGTGTATAAAATTTCACACATTCGCCATTACTCGCATTAACGGGGTAGCATTATGAAGAGAAGAATGAGCCTGAGGGAAAGAATCCTCACTTGGCCCCCTTCTCCGTTTCTTGTATTGAAAAAGTTAAAAAGAACTGTTGGGGATGATTTCCAGCTCCTGTTCCCACCCCTTGTAGTCACCTTCTACGACACACAGAGTTAAGATGTAGGGAAAAAATCCAAGGAAACAGGAAATACAAAGTGTGAAGACCGTTCACGTGCTTCCATCGTCATGAGTGAATATAGAAAGAAATAATCTGAATATAATATACCAGCCGCCACTGGGCGGGGCAGGCAAACGAATTAGGAAACAGTTGAATGATTAATGTATATGCTACCTTTGGTGATCTTACCTGTCTCACATTACAGACTCAGGTTATACTAAGTTCTGAGAAACATGTTTACTTCTTATGAAACTATGAACTTGTCTAAGTTGTATAAACCAACATTCTGTTTCACATTACTATATTTATTATGCTTGATATGAGAAGTATCAATGATATATCTATTCATTACTGAGTTATTGTATCTGGTAATCTTAACACTGCTCCAGTTAGTATAATGGCCTAAGTCTTTGAGGTCGACAAATTGTCATGGACTCTTGACCATCCCTACATTGTTCTCGTGTTGTTTAATTGTGATATCGAGAACCTTGTCTGTCTGACCCATGTAAAACTGAACACAACCCTTATGACAAGTTACAACATTTCTAACAAAGACTTTCATTAAACGTCTTATCATTGTTGAAAAACTATCAACGTTAAGAATAAAAGGAAAACATATGAAGCAGGTTCTCACAATACGGTAATAGTAAAAGTATTTTTTTTTTGTTCACAAATGGTTCTTTAAGATGAGCATTGTAAAGAGACTTTCTAACAAAATAAATCAAGGAAATGTCTGGGATGCTGTGATTTGTAAGCAACATCAAAGGCATTACAAAGTTTACCAACAATGAATTCTGGACTACATACGTATAATGCTCTTAGAAACATTGACGAAAACAGAACGTTTCACTTTATTGCGATGAGCAGAGTAGCGGGCAACATGTGAACAAGGATTTATGGTTTTACGATATATGCTAAACCTCAAGTTATTTCTAACCCTGTGAATGTCCCACTCAAAGAACGCTAATGTAGTTTCTGTATCAGTTTCAAGAATGAACTTTACTGAGTCTACCAAAGATCTCATGCTGTTATAAAAAATGTTTTCATCTTTATCAACAGGCCACAAACAAATAGTTTATATTACAAGGTAAGATGTTATAACGCATCTTGCTCTAAAAAGAATCCATATATAAATTACTTAAGAAGACTGAGAGAGGATTTCCCACAATCGTACCAAACTGCTAAGTTGAGAAACGATCATTCAATTGAAATTCATCATTTGTAACACAGTTTGATTAACTCTAAAACTATGACGGACTTTTGTCAAGCTCTTCCGCCAACTGCAATAAACTATCAACAGAAATTTTGATGACCAATGACGCAACATTCTGTGATGAAGGTGAACACTGTTTAGTCTTTCTACTTGATCAATGATGTTTTTTCATATCAGAATACGATATTGTGCGAATTAAAGTTTCCAGAGAAAAAAAATATTGATCATGTAGAAAAACTAAGAATCGTCCAGCTTGAATATGTAATTAGCTTATCAGCTCTGATGTTATACCATTATTCAAAATGTCGTAGTCGATGATTTGGAGGAGTTTTTGAAGGAAGAGCTTAACAGACATACAACACCATTGTCTACAAGTACCATTTTAGAGTTAGTTAAACTACATGTTGCAATTGTAAGTTGCAATTCAGTGATAGTTTCTTTACATAGCGGTCTAGAATTCTTGATGATGAGCTCTGTGATATCTATGACACTGGCTATAAATAACAGCATTCCAAATATTTTCTCGATTAAGCTTGCAATTTTGCTGGAAGGTCTCTTTACCATGTTGAACCTAAAGAGCTATTTGTGAACAAAAACTTGTTATTATTGCATTATTATGAGAACCTGATTAATTATCTTGTTTTGATATCCTTCTTTGATGTTAAAGTAGTTTTCAGCAATAATGCTACAATCATGAAAAGTCTTATCAGAAATCTGTGATATCACAGAAAGGTTATGTGTACAATATCCTTGTAAAGAGTGTGATTCAGTTTTACATGGGTCAGACTGGTAAGATTCTTAAAATCAGGATTAAACAGCATGAAAATAGTCTTAGGTATGGTAAAAGATCCATCACAATTTGCCCGACTCAAAGACTTTGGATACCAAATTGACTGGAGCAATTTTAAGGTTATCACATACAATAACTCAATAATGGATAAAAAACATTGTTGCATCGGCTTTTACGGAACATTGTAGAGATATCGATGTGAATCAGAATTATCAGATCAGATAATTTTAACGTGAGAAGATTATGAATATGTGTCCCAGAATATAGGTTAGGTTAGGTTAGCCTAAGTTCGTAACCTAAGATAGATGCGGTCGTCGAAGATGACCTGTGCTTCAAAACCTTCACCTGTTTCTTGATTCAACTGCTTGCCCCACCCAGAGGCGGCTGGTGTATTACATTCTGTTTCTCTTTAACTTTATTCTGTCGTGACGATGCAATTATAGATAGATTGACAGATGAATAGATAGATAGATAGATAGATAGATGGGTAGATAGATAAATAGATAGATAAATAGATAGATAGATAGGTAGATAGATAGAGAGATAGGGAGATAGATACATAAATAAACAGATAGATGAGAAATTAGTTTCAAAAAGTTTAAAGCGATGATTAAATTTCTTTCTGTAAAGATTTTTTCTTATCATCAAGAATCAAAACAATCCATGTGGGATGCTATCTATATTCATAATAATCTTGCTTAACAGAGGCAGCGTCATGGAGAGGCAGATAATAAAACACAGGATGATGGTGACTGATCGTGCCCGGATGGTGTGGATGTGGTTATGTGGCATATCAGCGCGTGATATATCCCACGCCAATGGAACTAGCATTTCCACAGTGTATAGGTGGATCCGTCGGTGGCAGAAGGAGGGTTCTGTAGATACAAGATGGCGTTCAGGAAACCCTCGTTTAACCATGCAAGATGTTGTTGCAGTTTCAATGGCTGCACATTCTCACCTAACATCAGCAGTTAATGTGTCTGGCAGTCTCCACTTGTACCGTAACTCGACACCATCAGATGCGTTCCTTCTTGAGGGAGGAAATCACAAACCAATTTCTTTCCAGATGTAAGATGTGGCCCAATATGACAAGTTAAAGACGAAGCTCCATACATTAGACAATTACATAAAGCACGACTCTAAAGAGAGCAGTGTTAAATACATATCGCAAATGATTTCTCAGTGACTAGAGGTAATTTACAACAAGTATAAGAATAACTAGAAATATGAAAGCTAACAACATTGTTATCTCCTTTAATAATGCTGGATCTTTCTGGTCCAAAACAAAATTGAATTCGCCAATGCCAATAGATGGTTGTGCTGGGAGGTTTGTAGTTCATAGCCGTAACATAAAACTCCCAAATAAAAACTAAAATAATTTGTGATGGTTCTGTCGCAGTACGATTTGACCCATTGACGGAGAAGTTCAGTGTATCCCGTGATGAGCTTTTCATTACATTAAAAGATGTCTATTAGTCTTTTTGTTTTATCATTCGAAAGACCTGTATTTCCTGAAATAAATTGTGATCGGTGTACATGGGGTATTCAGTGTTGTAAATGAAAATGGTGAAAAGTTTGTGGATTTGTGTGTTGAAAAAAATGGTGATTGAGAATACCTGGTTTAAAAAGAGAGATATGCATAAGTATACGTATGTGAATAGGAGAGATGGTCAGAGGGCATAACTGAATTACGTGTTAATCAATAGATGTTTAAAAGAGAGACTTGGATGTTAAGGTAATGAGAGGGGCAGCTGGAGGGATGTCTGATCACTATCTTTTGGAGGCGAAGGTGAAGATTTGTAGAGGTTTTCAGAAAACAAGAGAGAATGTTGAGGAGAAGAGAGTGTAAGTGTGAGAGTAAGTGAGCTGGGAAAGGAGACTTGTAAGAGGAAGTACTAGGAGAGATTAAGAGTAGCATGACAAAAGATGAGAGCAAATAACGTGAGGGGAGTAGGTGAGGAATGGCATTTATTTAATGAAGCAGTAATAGCGTGCGCAAAAGATTCATGTAGCATAAAAAAGTGGGAGATGAGCGGATAGGAAAGGGAAGTGAATGGTGGGGTGAAGAAGTAAAGTTGTTAGTGAAAGAGAAAAGATAGGCTTTTAGATGATACTTGCAAGGAAGGAGCGCAAATGATTGGGAGATGTATAAAAGAAAGCAGAAGGAGGTCAAGAAAATGTGCAAGGTTTAAAAAGAGGGTAAATGAGAGTTGGGGAGAGAGAGTATTGCTAAACTTTCGGGAGAATGAAAAGATGTTTTGGAAGGAGGTAGATAACGTGCGTAAGAAAAGAGAATTAATGGGAATATCGGTGAAGGGGTCAAATGGGAAGATAACAACAAGTAGTGATGAAGTGGGAAGCAGAAGGAGTATTTTGAAGGTTAGTTGAATGTGTTTGATAATAAAGTGGCAGATATAGGGTGTTTTGGTCGGGGTGGTGTGCGAAGTAAGAGGGTCAGAGAGAATAATTTGGTGAAGAGAG
The DNA here is from genome assembly GCF_036320965.1 of Panulirus ornatus. Taxonomy (NCBI): domain Eukaryota; kingdom Metazoa; phylum Arthropoda; class Malacostraca; order Decapoda; family Palinuridae; genus Panulirus; species Panulirus ornatus. The sequence goes on along the minus strand of NC_092248.1, from coordinate 24,812,263 downwards.
AAGAGGTAGTGAAAGCTTTACGGAAGATGAAATCCAGCAAGACGGCGTTTTTGGATGGTATTGCAGTTGAATTTATAAATGAAGGGGGCGGGGACTGTCTTGCTGATTGGTTGGTCAGGATATTCAGTGTGCGTATGGATCATGGTGAAATATCTGAAGACTGGGCGGGAATGGATGCATAGTGCCATTGTACAAAGGAAAAGGGATAAAGGTGAGTGCTCAAATTACAGAGGCACAAATTTGTTGAGTATTCCTGGAGATTACATGGCAGGGTATTGATCAAGAGGGTGAAGGCATGTACAGAGCATCAGATTGGGAAAGCAGTGTGGTTTCAGAAGTGGTAGGAGATGTGTGGATCAGGTGTCTGCTTTGAAGAATGTATGTTAGAAATACATGGAAAAACAGATGGATTTGCATGTAGCATTTATGGATCTGAAGAAGGCATATGATGATGTTCAATGAGATTCTTTGCGGAAGGTCTTAACCGTATATTGCGTGAGAGGTAACTTCCAAGAAGCAATGAAGAGATTTTACCAAGGATGTAGGGCAGGAGTAAGAGTTGGAAGAGAGGAGAGTGAATGTGAATTTCGGTCTGCGGCAGGTGTGTGTGATGTCTCCACGTTGTTTAATTTTCTTTTATGGATGGGGTGGTTAGCGATGTGAATGCAAGAGTTTTGGAGAGAAGGGTGAGTATGCAGTCGGTTGGGGATGAGAGGGCCTGGGAAGTCAGTCAGTTGTTGTTCACTGATGATACACGTCTAGCGGCATATTCGAGTGAGAGGCTGTAAATGTTGGTGACTAAGTTTGGAAAAGTATGTGAAAGAAGAAAATTGAAAGAAAATGAGAAGAGCAAAGGTTATTAGGTTCAGTAAGGTTGAGGGAGAAGTTAACTGGGACATAAGATCGAACGGAAAAAATTTGGAAGAAGTGAAGTGTTTTAGATATCTGAGAGTGGACTTAGCAACGAATAGAACCATGTAAACGGAAGTGAATCACAGGGTGGTGGAGAGGGCAAAGGTTCTGGGAGCGATGAAGAACGTGTTGATGGAGAGGACGTTACCTCGAAGAGCAAATATTGATATGTTTGGAGGAATGGTAGTTCCAACAATGTTATATGATTGCGAGCCATAGGCTATAGATAGATTTGTACGGAGGACGGAGGATGTGTTGGAACTGAAACGTTTCAGGATAATGTGTGGTGTAAAGTGGTTTGATCGTGTAAGAAATTAAATGGTAAGAGAGATGTGCAGATGTGAAAAAAGTGTCGTTGAGAGAGCAGAAAAGGGTGTGTTGAAGTGCTTTCGACATATGGCGAGGATGAGTGAGGAAAAATTGACAAAGATTTATGTTTGTCAGAGCTGTAGGGAGCAAGGAGAAGCGGGAGGCCAAATTAGAGGTAGAAGGATGGAGTGAAAGAGATTTTATGCGATCGGGGTGTAAACCTACAGTGAGAGGCGTGCAAGGAAAAGAGTGAATTAGAACGGTGGTGTACCGGGGACGACGTGCTATCAGTGAACTTAACCAAGGTATGGGAAGTGTCTGGGGTATACCATATATAGGTCTATGGGGCATGAATGTTGATAGGAAGCTGTGGTTTCGGTGCGCTACAAATGACAGATAGAGACTGACTGTAAACGAAATTGGCTTTTCTTGTCTGGTTTCTAGCGCTACCTTACTAAATCAGGAGCAGCGATGCTGTTTCCTATGGGGCCGGGTAGCAACAAGATTGGATAACGAAAAGCGAAGGGAGGTGAGTTTGAATGGAGAAAAACTGGAGGAAGTGAAGTGTTTTAGATATCTGGGAGTGGATCTGGCAGCGGATGGAACCATGGAAGCGGAAGTGGATCATAGGGTGGGGGAGGGGGCGAAAATCCTGGGGGCCTTGAAGAATGTGTGGAAGTCGAGAACATTATCTCGGAAAGCAAAAATGGGTATGTTTGAAGGAATAGTGGTTCCAACAATGTTGTATGGTTGCGAGGCGTGGGCTATGGATAGAGTTGTGCGCAGGAGGATGGATGTGCTGGAAATGAGATGTTTGAGGACAATGTGTGGTGTGAGGTGGTTTGATCGAGTGAGTAACGTAAGGGTAAGAGAGATGTGTGGAAATAAAAAGAGCGTGGTTGAGAGAGCAGAAGAGGGTGTTTTGAAGTGGTTTGGGCACATGGAGAGGATGAGTGAGGAAAGATTGACCAAGAGGATATATGTGTCGGAGGTGGAGGGGACAAGGAGAAGAGGAAGACCAAATTGGAGGTGGAAAGATGGAGTGAAAAAGATTTTGTGTGATCGGGGCCTGAACATGCAGGAGGGTGAAAGGAGGGCAAGGAATAGAGTGAATTGGAGCGATGTGGTATACCGGGGTTGACGTGCTGTCAGTGGATTGAAGCAGGGCATGTGAAGTGTCTGGGGTAAACCATGGAAAGCTGTGTAGGTATGTATATTTGCGTGTGTGGACGTATGTATATACATGTGTATGGGGGGGGGGGGGGTGGTTGGGCCATTTCTTTCGTCTGTTTCCTTGCGCTACCTCGCAAACGCGGGAGACAGCGACAAAGTATATATATATTATCCCTGGGGATAGGGGAGAAAGAATACTTCCCACGTATTCCCTGCGTGTCGTAGAAGGCGACTAAAAGGGGAGGGAGCGGGTGGCTGGAAATCCTCCCCTTTCTTGTTTTTTTTTAATTTTCCAAAAGAAGGAACAGAGAAGGGGGTCAGGTGAGGATATTCCCTCTAAGGCCCAGTTCTCTGTTCTTAACGCTACCTCGCTAACGCGGGAAATGGCAAATAGTATGAAAAATATATATATATATATATATATATATATATATATATATATATATATATATATATATATATATATATATATATATATATATATATATATCTACTATCCCTGGGGATAGGGGATTAAGAATACTTCCCACGTATTCCCTGCGTGTCGTAGAAGGCGACTAAAAGGGGAGGGAGCGGGGGGCTGGAAATCCTCCCCTCTCGGTTGTTTTTTAATTTTCCAATAGAAGGAACAGAGAATTGGGCCAGGTGAGGGTATACCCTCAAAGACCCAGTCCTCTGTTCTTAACGCTACCTCGCTAATGCGGGAAATGGCGAATAGTTTGAAAGAAAAAAGAAAATATATATCTACATATATATATGTATACATATATATGTGTCGTAGAAGGCGTCTAAAAGGGACGGGAGTGGGGTGCTAGAAACGCTCCCCTTCTTATATTTTAACTTTCTAAAAGGGGAAACAGAAGAAGGAGTCACGCGGGGAGTGCTCATCCTCCTCGAAGGCTCAGATTGGGGTGTCTAAATGTGTGTGGATGTAACCAAGATGAGAAAAAAGGAGAGATAGGTAGTATGTTTTAGGAAAGGAACCTGGATGTTTTGGCTCTGAGTGAAACGAAGCTCAAGGGTAAAGGGGAAGAGTGGTTCGGGAATGTCTTGGGAGTAAAGTCAGGGGTTAGTGAGAAGACCAGAGCAAGGGAAGGAGTAGCACTACTCCTGAAACGGGAGAGGTGGGAGTATGTGATAGAATGTAAGAAAGTAAATTCTAGATTGATATGGGTAAAACTGAAAGTTGATGGAGAGAAATGGGTAATGATTGGTGCATATGCACCCGGGCATTAGAAGAAAGATCATGAGAGACAAGTGTTTTGGGAGCAGCTAAATGAGTGTGTTAGTGGTTTTGATGCTCGACGCCGGATTATAGTGATGGGTGATTTGAATGCAAAGGTGAGTAATGTGGCAGTTGAGGGAATAATTGGTATACATGGGGTGTTCAGTGTTGTAAATGGAAATGGTGAAGAGCTTGTAGATTTATGTGCAGAAAAAGGATTGGTGATTGGGAATACCTGGTTTAAAAAGAGAGATATACATAAGTATATGTACGTAAGTAGGAGAGATGGCCAGAGAGCGTTATTGGATTACGTGTTAATTGATAGGCGCGCGAAGGGGAGACTCTTAGATGTTAATGTGTTGAGAGGTGCAACTGGAGGTATGTCTGATCATTATCTTGTGGAAGCAAAGATGAAGATTTGTAGAGGTTTTCAGAAAAGAAGAGAGAGTGTTGGGGTGAAGAGAGTGGTGAGAGTGGGTGAGCTTGGGAAGGAGACTTGTGTGAGGAAGTACCAGGAGAGACTGAATACAGAGTGGAAAAAGGTGAGAGCAAGGGACGTAGGGGGAGTGGGAGAGGAATGGGATGTACTTGGGGAAGTAGTATTGGCTTGCGCAAAAGATGCTTGTGGCATGAGAAGCATGGGAGGTGGGCAGATTGGAAAGGGTTATGAGTGGTGGATGAAGATGTGGGATTGTTGCTGAAAGAGAGGAGGGGGGCATTTGGACGGTTTTTGGAGGGAAGTGGTGCGAGTGGGTGGGGGATATTTGGGGGGGGGGAGGCAGGGCGTCGGGAGAGGCATGCGAGAGGTGAAAGGGAGGGCAGATGAGAGTTGGGGTGAGAGAGTATCGTTGGATTTTGGGGAGGATGGGGAAATTTTTTTTGGGGGGGGGTGAATGGAGTGCGTGGGACAGGGGAACAAATGGGAATTTCAGTGAAGGGGGCTAATGGGGAGGTGAAAACAAGTAGTGGTGATGTGAGAAAGAGAAGCAGTGAGTATTTTGAAGGTTTGTTGAATGTGTTTGTTGATAGAGTGGCAGATATAGGGTGTTTTGGTCGAGGTGGTGTGCAAAGTGAGAGGGTTTTGAAAATGATTAGGTAAATAGAGAAGAGGTGGTAAAAGCTTTGCGGAAGATGAAAGCTGGCAAGTCAGCGGGTTTGGATGGTATTGCAGTGGAATTTATTAAAAAGGGGGCGACTGTATTGTTCACTGGTTGGTAAGGTTATGTAATGTATATATGATTCATGGTGAGGTGCCTGAGGATTTGCGGAATGCTTGCATAGTGCCAATGTACAAAGGCAAAGGGGATAAGAGTGAGTGCTCAAATTACAGAGGTATAAGTTTGTTGAGTATTCCTGGTAAATTATATGGGAGGATAATGACTGAGAGGGTGAAGACATGTACAGAGCATCAGATTGGGGAAGAGCAGTGTGGTTTCAGAAGTGGTAGAGGATGTGTGGATCAGGTGTTTGCTTTGAAGAATGTATGTGAGAAATACTTAGAAAAGCAAATGGATTTGTATGTAGCATTTATGGATCTGGAGAAGGCATATGATAGAGTTGATAGAGATGCTCTGTGGAAGGTATTGATAATATATAGTGTGGGAGACAAGTTGTGAGAATCAGTGAAAAGTTTTTATCGAGGATGTAAGGCATGTGTACGTGTAGGAAGACAAGGAAGTGATTGGATCTCAGTGAATGTAGGTTTGCAGCATGGGTATGTGATGTCTCCATGGTTGTTTAATTTGTTTATGGATGGGGTTGTTAGGGAGGTGAATGCAAGACTTTTGGAAAGAGGGGCAAGTATGCAGTTTGTTGTGGATGAGAGAGCTCGGGAAGTGAGTCAGTCGTTGTTCGCTGATGATACAGCGCTGGTGGCTGATTCATGTAAGAAACTGCAGAAGTTAGTGACTGAATTTGGTAAAGCGTGTGAAAGAAGAAGATTGAGAGTAAATGGGAATAAGAGTAAGGTTATTAGGTACAGTAGGGTCGAGGGGTAAGTAAATTGTAAGGTAAGTTTGAACGTAGAAAAACTGGAGGAAGTGAAGTATTTTAGATATCTGGGAGTGGATTTGGCAGCGGATTGAAACATGGAAGCGGCCGCGAATCATAGGGTGGGGGAGGGGGCGAAAATTCAGGGAGCCTTGAAGAATGTGTGGATGTCGAGAACATTATGTCGGAAAGCAAAAACGATTATGATTGAAGGAATAGTGGTTCCAAGAAATGTTGTATTGTTGCGAGGGGTGGGCTATGGATAGAGTTGTGCGCAGGAGGGTGGATGTGCTGGAAATGAGATGTTTGAGGACAATATGTGGTGTGAGGTGGTTTGATCGGGTAAGTAATAATAGGGTAAGAGAGATGTGTGGTAATAGGAGGAGTGTGGTTGAAAGAGCAGAGAAGGGTGTTTTGAAATGGTTTGGGCACATGGAGAGAATGAATGAGGAAAGATTGACCAAGAGGATATATGTGTCACGAGGAGAAGTGGGAGACCAAATTGGAGGTGGAAAGATGGAGTGAAAAAGATTTTGAGTGATCGGGGCCTGAACATGCAGGAGGGTGAAAGGCGGGCAAGGATTAGAGTGAATTGGATCTATGTGGTATACCGGGGTCTATTCCTTGCACGCCTTTTACCCTCCTGCATGTTCAGGCCCCGATCATTCAAAATCTTTTTCACTCCATCTTTCCACCTAAAATTTGGTCTCCCACTTCTCCTCGTTCCCTCCACCTCTGACACATATATCCTCTTTGTCAATCTTTTCTCACTCATTCTCTCCATGTGACCAAACCATTTCAAACACCCTCTTCTGCTCTCTCAACCACACTCTTTTTATTTCCACACATCTCTCTTACCATTACATTACTTATTCGATCAAAGCTCCTCACACCACATATTGTCCTCAAACATCTCATTTCCAGCACATCCACCCTCCTGCGCACAACTCTATCCATAGCCCACGCGTCGTAACCATACAACATTGTTGGAACCACTATTCCTTCAAAAATACCCATTTTTGCTTAACGAGATAATGTTCTCGAGTTCCACACATTCTTCAATGCTCCCAGGATTTTCGCCCCCTCCCCCACCCTATGATTCACTTCCGCTTCCATGGTTCCATCCGCTGCCAGATCCACTCCCAGATATCTGAAACACTTTACTTCCCCCAGTTTTTCTCCATTCAAACTTACCTCCCAATTGACTTGACCCTCAACCCTACTGTACCTAATAACCTTGCTCTTATTCACATTTACTATTAACTTTCTTCTTTCACAAACTTTACCAAACTCAGTCACCAGCTTCTGCAGTTTCTTACATGAATCAGCCACCAGCGCTGTATCATCAGCGAACAAGAACTGACTCACTTCCCAAGCTCTCTCATCCACAACAGACTACATACTTGCCCCTCTTTCCAAAACTCTTGCATTCACCTCCCTAACAACCCCATCCATAAACAAATTAAAAAACCATGTAGACATCACACATCTCTTCCTATACGTACACATGCCTTACATCCTCGATAAAAACTTTTCACTGCTTCTAACAACTTGCCTCCGACACCATGTATGTCTCCAAGGTTGTTTAATTTGTTTATGGATTGGGTTGTTAGGGAGGTGAATGCAAGAGTTTTGGAAAGAGGGACAAGTATGAAGTCTGTTGTGGATGAGAGAGCTTGGGAAGTGAGTCAGTTGTTGTTCGCTGATGATACAGCGCTGGTAGCTGATTCATGTGAGAAACTGCAGAAGCTAGTGACTGAGTTTGGTAAAATGTGTGAAAGAAGAAAGTTAAGAGTAAATGTGAATAAGAGCAAGGTTATTAGGTACAGTAGGGTTTCAGGGCCAAGTCAATTGGGAGGTAAGTTTGAATGGAGAAAAACTGGAGGAAGTAAAGTGTTTTAGATATCTGGGACTGGATCTGGCAGCGGATGGAACCATGGAAGCGGAAGTGAATCATAGGGTGGGGAGGGTGCGAAAATCCTGGGAGCCTTGAAGAATGTGTGGAAGTCGAGAACATTATCTCGGAAAGCAAAAATAGGTATGTTTGAAGGAATAGTAGTTCCAACAATGTTGTATGGTTGCGAGGCGTGGGCTATGGATAGAGTTGTGCGCAGGAGGATGGATGTGCCGGAAATGAGATGCTTGAGGACAATGTGTGGTGTGAGGTGGTTTGATCGAGTAAGTAATGTAAGGGTAAGAGAGATGTGTGGAAATAATAAGAGCGTTGTTGAGAGAGCAGAAGAGGGTGTTTTGAAATGGTTTGGGCACATGGAGAGAATGAGTGAGGAAAAATTGACCAAGAGGATATATGTGTCGGAGGTGGAGGGAACGACTTGACGTCGGAGACCAAATTGGAGGTGGAAAGATGGAGTGAAAAAGATTTTGAGTGATCGGGGCCTGAACATGCAGGAGGGTGAAAGGCGGGCAAGGAATAGAGTGAATTGGATCGATGTGGTATACCGGGGTTGACTTGCTGTCAGTGGATTGAATCAGGGCATGTGAAACGTCTGGGGTAAACCATGGAAAGTTGTGTGGGGCCTGGATGTGGAAAGGGAGCTTTGGTTTCGGGCATTATTACATGACAGCTAGAGACTGAGTGTGAACGAATGGGGACTTTGTTGTTTTCTCCTAGCGCTACCTCGCACACATGAGGGTGGAGGGGATGGTATTCCATGTGTGGCGAGATGGCGATGGGAATGAATAAAGGCAGACAGTGTGAATTGTGTGCTTGGGTATATATGTATGTGTCTGTGTGTATATATATGTGTATATTGAGATGTATAGGTATGTATATTTGCGTGTGTGGAAGTGTATGTATATACATGTGTATGGGGGTGGGTTGGGCCATTTCTTTCGTTTGTTTCCTTGCGCTACCTCGCCAACGCGGGAGACAGCGACAAAGCAAAATAAATATATATGAATAAATATATATATATATATATATATATATATATATATATATATATATATATATATATATATATATATATATATATATATATATATATATATATATATATCATACGGTTTGTAATTCGTGATTTCTTATTTTACAGTTCAGGATGAGAGGATTTTTAAAGTTTATCACCATTTTTGTTGTTGCTGTGTCGAGTGTGTCAGGTGATCCTACTGCTGTAGTCGAGGAGGTCAGCAGTTACCAGGTAGCCCTGCTGGTGAGGCAGGTGGTGCGGCAGTATCTAGCACAGTGTCACATAGTGGTCGCTTCGACTGGGCGTCCCCTACCTCTAGTACAGCATATCATCAGGTAGTGAGGCAGTATGTGCCAGTGTGTCACCTACTACCCTAGCATGACCCTCACCTCTACCATACCATGTCATCATCCAGTTCAGTTCACGTGGCTTGTGAAACTGTTTCCTCTTGATAACACTGTGTAGCACAATTTTTGTTCCAAGGCAGTTAGGTTTTATTTCCCTATTGCTTATGTGTAAAAAGTGGACAAAACCTCTATTATTCCCTTTAGCCTTTGCTTTTGTGACCAGGACAGTGATATTTGGACTTTTACACATTTTCAATTGGACAACGAACGAATTTGCACATATTTATTCATATCAAGTCAGAAACATAGCACATGTATCGAAATTAACATGTGTTTATATCAGTGCTAAGCAAAAGTGATCACAAAAGATTTAGAAGTTAACAGTTTTCGAGATTTACGATTGTACCGTAAATCCCTTTCACGAAGCAGACCCCAAATATATTCTCCCATCATGTTCTCGTTATATGTTCCTTGCTGACGGTGTTCAATGTCCAGAATATCCTGGTGGAAGCGCTCGCCTCGCTCCTCCCAATACACTCCCATGTTTACCTTGAATTTATCAAGATGAACCTCAAGGATGTGTACTCTGAGGGACATCCTGCAGCCCATTTTGCTGTAGTTCTTCACCATAGTCTCAACCACCTCCACATAATGTTCTGCCTTGTGATTGGCCAGGAAGCCCCGAACCATTGCGACAAAGCTGTACCAAGCTGCTTTCTCCTTCCTAGTGAGCTTCTTGGGGAATTTCTTGCACTCCAGGATCTTCTTTATCTGTGGTACGACGAAGACACCGGCTTTGACCTCTGCCTCAGACAACTTAGGGAAGAAGTCTTGAAGGTACGTGAAGGCTGCAGACTTCTTATCCAGAGATGTGACAAATTGTTTCATAAGGCCTAATTATATGTGCAGTGGTGGCATCAACACCTTCCGGGGTGATGGCAGGTGCAGTCTTGCCAGTGCTCGTTTGGAAGGGTCCATCATGCAAAAGTAGCAGTTGCTTGAGTGGTCAGTGGGTTCCCGCCAAATTCTTGGGATACGAGTTTCATGGATCTCTTCCCCTCTGTACCATCCTGCTAAAGAACAATATGAAATTGTGATTATGAAAAAATCGTATATATTTTATAGATTTATTTCAACAATGACTAATGTGTAAGAGATTCTCTCAACATATACCATACTTGATTTATTTTTCAAAAATACTGGCAATGAGAATTAAATCAAATAATCAAATAATTTCTAAACTTAAAAATAAACCTAAAAAAATGCATAACAAAATTTCGCCGTCCAAACGAGTGATTTTGTTCAGTGTTGGCAGGTGACATGAGGTGGCCAGAATTTGTCTTGATCCTGGGGGGAGAGGCATGCTGAAATATGCCTTGTAGGCCAGGCACATCTTAGCTGATGCTGCCACCAAGTTATATTTGATCAATCGGCCGCAGACATAGCATAATGCGTCTGCTGAATGCTTACAGCATCTGGATGTCATCTCAGAAAAATGGTTGTTATATGTATCCACTTAGTCAGCCAGATCTAAACTGAACTGGTTGGCTTAAGGCGCTTATATCTATACTGCTACTTATGTTACTGGAAACTTCTAAAAAGTGCTATATCATCTACTCAGCACTGAACTTATCTGGAATGTTCTGAAACACTGGTCAATTTCAAGATATCACTGTCCTGATCACTTAAGTAAAGTTTCATGGGCACAATACTTATTTCCTATACGTTTTAGACATGATCACTTAGAAAATACCACTTATTATTCAGGACCAATAAAGTAAAATTTATTTACATTGTGTAATGTTGTCTGGCTTGACTATGTTGATAAGTGCAGATGTACTCGCTGGGAGAACATCTGGCGATTGGATTAATCTAGTCAAGAGTTTAGAGAACACATGCATTAATTTCTACCACCTTCTTTACCGTCATGCTTTGCCTCTTATATAATCTGTGCCACGAGAAGCTGCGGTTATAATCATAATGGACCACATTCAGATCATATGATTGTGTAGCACATGACATGTATCATTGTTTTACAGGCATTTGTATGGTGATGCTGTAGGTAGTGTGGTGGTGGAGGCGGAGTCTCTCTTCTCGGGACATCATTCTTCACAAGACCAGCTACTTCAGGGTGTGTGGGGGGAACTCAGGTCCACTTGCCGTGCAGTTTTCATCCACCTCACCAACAACCACCTTGCATTCAGGTAACTCGCCTCTACAACCCTTACATATCTCTTCTAATAAGAGAATTAACTCCCCTTGGCTATGTCACCTAGATCAGTATTGGATCCTCTTATACTTTACCCATCTGTTGCCTTACTACCATAGATCTGTGAAGATCCATTTACTCAGAGCCACGAGTACGGAAGATAAAGTTCTTGAATACTTTTTTCTTCACTTCCATGTTTTCCTCTTTAGGACTAAATGCACTAAATATTGATGGTTTCGCAATATCTATCAGACATGCTGGAGTCTAGGAGTGTTACTGAATTATGCCATGATGTCATTATCTTTCTTATCAGCAGTATGATATATTGGCAAGAGCTTTATCATCAACCGCAGATTTTTAGAGGCTACAGACCTGTGGTTGTGGCCGGAAACATTTACAGTGATAGTGGGTGACAGTTCCAACATGGAGGCTGTTCTTCACCATCCTAGTCTTCGCAACAGCGTCCATGTCTTGTACCTTGCCCTCCTCTCCCACGAGGCCCACACACCCATCACAAGGCTCAAGACACGAGCATATGACACAGGTAGTGATGGTCCACAACACATTGGATTCAAGCCGTCTCAAAAATATGTCTGCTACTCTTGATGAAATACAGGAAAGCCATAACATCTGAGGAACATGTTTCCTTAATGATTTAGGTGTCAGTTACGTAGCAGATGTCTGCTTACAATATCTAGTCTAGTTCCCTTTATCAGTGTAAGTTGTTTACACTGGAACGTTACTTCGTGTTCAGGATGGAGTCATTACGTGAACGTTTACCGACGTTGTCTGTACTGCAACAATGGAGACGAGGACATCCAGTTACTACCCTTTTGGAACCCAACACAACATAACAACACTGGATACGACTTCTTCTTACGTATGTACCTGACTGCATTGCTCTACGTCAACATATCCTTGCATATAGATCCAATTAAAGTATTGGACATTCCAGTCAAAAGCACACACCATCAGTAGCTGAAATCCAGTTCGCAAACACATATGGAAATACATATTGATTTTGAACCATTCTATATTGTCCTTATCGTCATTTTCTTGCCCTCGTGAGAGCAGAATGAAAGTCGACCAAGATCAGTGGAATGAACCGTCAAATTATAACTAGAATAAGATTAGATTCTTGGATGGGGGACATCCCGGGCCTCAACCTTAAAGAAAGCATAGCTTCTTAACCACTGATAAAGTCCCTAAATTATCTGAATGATTTCTTCGACAATGAACCAAATTTCTTCAGATAGAATAAAAGATTTAACACAAATATTTGTTTTTCTTCGTTTTCAGAGGAACCAGAAGACTTCAATGGTCACCAGTTCCAGATCGTGGCTCTAAGCGCCTTTCCATTATCAAGCTTCATACGGACCAGTCAGGCACCACGGACCACCCTCACCCCATTGGACTCCCTGGACACTAGGATGCTTAATGCCTTCGCTGCCCATGCTAACTTCACGTACGAGAGAGAGAGAGAGAGAGAGAGAGAGAGAGAGAGAGAGAGAGAGAGAGAGAGAGAGAGAGAGAGAGAGAGAGAGAGAGAGAGAGAGAGAGAGAGAGAGAGAGAGAGAGAGAGAGAGAGAGAGAGAGAGAGAGAGAGAGAGAGAGAGAGAGAGAATATCGTAATGTAAGTATATCATGTAATGCATCATGTAGTACTGTAATGTAAGTGTGTTATGTGAAGAATCATGCAGTACTTTAATGTAAGTATGTTGTGTAAAGCATCATGAGATAGTGTGATGTGTGTCATGTGAAATGTAATGCACTGCTGTAACGTAAGTGTCATGTGAAGCAGAACGCAGTTTCGTAGTGTCTTTGTGTCATATGAAAGCATTACCGATCACGCAAACATAATCTTAAGTTACTGGCAACAGTTGAATCACTACCAAGTAAACTCCCTCTGTTATATCTTCCTGATAACAAACCAGAAATATATCCTTTAACAGTTTGTTAAGTTGTTTGGTTGGTTGAGTTTTGGGTCTGTTAACTGCCAGGGTCATTAATGCCGTCATCGTCAAGCTATGTCCACCAGCCGGAAAATCCTGAGCACCTTCTCCAAGTGTTCAGGATGATCACAAGGCCACATACAACATCATGATGCCACACATGTTCCTTGATCCGTGGGTGTACTTCTTGGACACTCTCCCTGAGTAGGCCCTCTGAATACATGACTTGAGTGCGTCTGTAGGATGATTCAAGTGATGACAATCATACAGGTACGAGGTGCGGGAGCCGATAGATGGCCAGTTCGGTGTGGAGCTGAGTAATGGCAACTGGACGGGCACAGTTGGCACCCTCCAGCACCAGCAGGCTGACTTCTCCTTGCTTCTCACACTCACACCAACCAGGCACCAGGTCGTGCAGTACTCCATCATCTATAGTCAGGAAACCATTATAATAATCTCTCTTAAGCCAAGACTTCTACCACAACATCTGGCAATCATCAGACCATTCACAGGTACAGAACTCCAAAGACAAACTTTACTGTTTAATGAAATGGATAAGAGATTACATTGTCAGTTCCTCATTCCTCTTCTGGAAACATGCCCCATAGCATCATACAATTCATCCTATTTTTTCCTAAGTTATGATAACTTTTGAATACTTTTGTTTATTTGATCATAACAATGAGAATATTTTTGTATATCATTATTCTAATCTAAATTTTTTTATCATATACAAGTCGGGAACTAATTTTGCCATATACTTAGAAATGTTGCAGCAAATTTCCCTTAATCCTGTAAAATGATAAATTATGAAATGAACTGAATTAAAGTCATAAATTGAATAGCTTTACGCATTCAGTAAGATATATAACATTAAACACTTTTCATCTCTTTCTTACGCTACACCTGTCTCCCCCTCCTTTTTTTTCTTTGGTCTTCGCACTTTCCTTCATCGTATTTCATTTTCTTTGTTTTTTCCTTTAAATTCTGACCTAAATGAGACTTCCCATCACTAAAGTTGTTCTCATAATGACTACGGATACATAATCCCTCGACTCTGTAAGCTTAGTAAAAGAACAATGTCTTAAGTGCCACAAGTTTGGCTGTTTATCTAACGTGTAAAGTATATTCTACTAAAAAGTATCGGCCACGTTGGGCCTGATGTATCTGTAGATGAACACAATACCACCTGCACAAAATCTCCGGTTGAGTTGGTATTTCACGACTGAGTTACATCTTTCCTTCTTCTTGGCCCTGATGACCATCATATCAGCAGTATACCACCTACCATCACATAACGTAATGAGCTAAGATGATTCGTGACTCAATATACAAGACTATTAACGTCATGTGTAACCCCACTTCCTGATGCTCCTTAGATAACATGTCTGCCTTAAGAGAAGGGTTGCCAAATAGGATTATAACTTTACTATGTTTACATGACCTGACGTTACAGTCAAATCGCTTCGAAAGTAATACGAATCACAATGATTCAATATCACATCTATAGGCAAGTATTTAGAGGTGAATTATAATGCCATGTATAAATACAATGACATTATGATTTACTGTATTACGATATAATTCGTACCTCAGCTGATGAGGTAACAAATATGAATGTGGCGTATCATCTCATGATTCGTGCTGAAGACGTTTCTGATGCACACTACGAGACGAGGACGTCAAGCGCACCCATGAGATTGATGATGACTATAGAGACGCCATGAGGAACACGAGGCAGCACCACTGCCCTTCACGACATAGGTCTCGGTAACAAGGAGACGACACGAGGGTTTGGTCATGACACAGTCGCTTGGTGGATCAGGAGACTTGCTGATCCTGGCACCAGCAAGGAATGGGGAGGAAGTGGTGGCCCTCCCTCACTGCACGACACCTGAGCAAGACAGGACCATCACAGCTGCCACCAGTCGTGATCCTTTACCTCCACAACCACCAGACGTGCACAACAACAGCTCTGGTGTGCCACACAACAGACAGTCAGTAACACATCACACCAATGGCCCGCATGGCCCTATACTGGCATGATGACCTGGAAAGACGGAACTCAATATAGAGCTGTGTGTGGAGTATGGCCTACGATATGCCCACATAACTCACAGGTTCTGCGATCTTTCTCAACAGACGATGCCTGGGCGTCGTGGTTGTGGTGGCAGGATAAACATAAGGTGAAAATCTTTCTCCCCTCTCTCTCTCTCTCTCTCTCTCTCTCTCTCTCTCTCTCTCTCTCTCTCTCTCTCTCTGACTCCGTGTGATTTTGTCTCATCTATTCCCGTAACAAAATACATTCAATGCAAGGAAATATTTACACCAAATAATTCCATGTAAAGTCATACATTGTCAAAACTCTACAACTTCCTGTGTGTATCATGTTGTCGGATCACATTACTCCAGTACCTTAATATATAAATAAACATTACCGTGTTATCATTTAGTATAGAGTACAGGATCATCATACACTACCACCTATCATCATTCTCATATATTGTTGTGATCTCATTAGTAAATGATGTTGATAGCGCAATGCCACAACGTCGTACTCTACTGTGCTTTGCTACGTTCTGTTTAGAAAAATGTTTATCTTATTGAAACATTTGCTTCATATGCCAATCACGATGGCGTTCGATGTGCTTTGACCCACGTGATGTGGAGCATGTGAGAGTTGATGGCAGGAGTGGCAACTTATCTGCTCGATTATTTGGTTAGGTTTAGGCAGGTGGTATCTGGCAACACGCCCGGGCGTGTGGGTGAGCGACGGGTCACATGTGTGAAGTATGTGGGGTGTTGGAAGATGTGCTTCTATATTCGGCCAGGTCGCTTATGTTCTGTGATGCAACGCCATCTCGCCTCGCACGGGACAACAGTCCCATACACGTACCAAGTATGGTCAACTCCTGGTGTGAAGACCATCAGGAGCTTAGGTTATTATCCTCAACAAACTCCTGACGTCAGCTCCACACAACACATTTGGGCAGCGATGAGCAGGAGGTGTGTCCGACACAACATCATGCAGAGCAGCCGAGAAGCCATGGTCAACAGTACAGTGTTGGCCTGGGAGGAGCTTAGAGCACCAGAGGGACACGTGTTGACACAGTGGCTGGTGACCTGCATGAAGCCCATGCTTAGTAGTGTTATTAACGCTGGGGGATTATCTAATTACTGATAGCTAAAAACTCTTATTTAACAAATAGTAAAGATATCTATGAACATTGGTTTAATTTCTTATAAGACAATGCCATTACCTGACATTATGTAAGACGTTATCACTAGATGAGATACTTTTGAGAGAAATACGTGTTTCCCAAAGAATTTCGTGCGCTGTTGATAACGGATTTACATGTCATAAATATAGTTTCGCTATATTGATATATTATTCTACTAAAGACGGAACAGAATGATTCACTACAGTTAAACATATACCAAACATAATATCTGTATCTATCTATCTATATCTATCTATCTATCTATCTATCAATCTATCTATCTATCTATCTATATATATATATATATATATATATATATATATATATATATATATTTTTATTATTTATTTTGCTTTTTCGCTGTCTCCCGCGTTAGCGAAGTAGCGCAAGGAAACAGACGAAAGAATGGCCCAACCCGCCCACATACACATGTATATACATACACATCCACACACGCAAATACACATACCAATACATCTCAATGTATACATATATATACATACACAGACATATACATATATACACATGTACATAATTCATAATGTCTGCCTTTATTTGTTCCCATCGCCACCTCACCACACATGGAACAAACAACCCCCTCTCCCCTCATGTGTGCGAAGTAGCGCTAGAAGAGACACCAAAGGCTCCATTCGTTTACACTCAGTCTCTAGCTGTCATGTAATAATGCACCGAAACCACAGCTATCCTTCCACATCCAGGCGCCACACACTTTCCATGGTTTACCCCAGACGCTTCACATGCCCTGGTTCAATCCATTGACAGCACGTCGACCCCGGTATACCACATCGTTCCAATTCAGTCTATTCCTTGCAAGCCTTTCACCCTCCTGCATGTTCAGGCCCCGATCACTCTAAATCTTTTTCACTCCATCTTTCCACCTCCAATTTGGTCTCCCACTTCTCCTCGTTCCCTCCACCTCTGACATATATATCCTCTTGGTCAATCGTTCCCCACTCATTCTCTCTATGTGACCAAACCATTTCAAAACACCCTCTTCTGCTCTCTCAAGCATACTCTTTTTATTTCCACACATCTCTTTCACCCTTACATTACTTACTCGATCAAACCACCTCACACCACACATTGTCCTCAAACATCTCATTTCCAGCACATCCACCCTCCTGCGCACAACTCTATCCATAGCCCACGCCTCGCAAACATACAACATTGTTGGAACTACTATTCCTTCAAACATACCCATTTTTGCTTTCCGAGATAATGTTCTCGACTTCCAAACATTCTTCAAGGCTCCCAGAATTTTCGCCCCCTCCCCCACCCTATGATTCACTTCCGCTTCCATAGTTCCATCCGCTGCCAGATCCACTCCCAGATATCTAAAACACTTTACTTCCTCCAGTTTTTCTCCATTCAAACTTACCTCCCAATTGACTTGACCCTCAACTCTACTGTACCTAATAACCTTGCTCTTATTCACATTTACTCTTAACTTTCTTCTTTCACACACTTTACCAAACTCAGTCACCAGCTTCTGCAGTTTCTTACATGAATCAGCCACCAGCGCTGTATCATCAGCGAACAACAACTGACTCACTTTCCCAAGCTCTCTCATCCACAACAGACTGCATACTTGCCCCTCTTTCCAAAACTCTTGCATTCACCTCCCTAACAACCCCATCCATAAACAAATTAAACAACCATGGAGACATCACACACCCCTGCTGCAAACCTACATTCACTGAGAACCAATCACTTTCCTCTCTTCCTACACGTACACATGCCTTACATCCTCGATAAAAACTTTTCACTGCTTCTAACAACTTGCCTCCCACACCATATATTCTTAAAACCTTCCACAGAGCATCTCCATCAACTATATCATATGCCTTCTCCAGATCCATAAATGCTACATACTAATCCATTTGTAACTTCTAAGTATTTCTCACATACATTCTTCAGAGCAAACACCTGATCCACACATCCTCTACCATTTCTGAAACCACACTGCTCTTCCCCAATCTGATGCTCTGTACATGCCTTCACCCTCTCAATCAATACCCTCCCATATAATTTACCAGGAATACTCAACAAACTTATACCTCTGTAATTTGAGCACTCACTCTTATCCCCTTTGCCTTTATACAATGGCACTATGCACGCATTCCGCCAATCCTCAGGCACCTCACCTTGAGTTATACATACATTAAATAACCTTACCAACCAGTCAATAATACAGTCACCCCCTTTTTTAATAAATTCCACTGCAATACCATCCAAACCTGCTGCCTTGCCGGCTTCCATCTTCCGCAAAGCTTTTACTACCTCTTCTCTGTTTACCAAATCATTTTCCCTAACCCACTCACTTTGCACACCACCTCGACCAAAACACCCTATATCTGCCACTCTATCATCAAATACATTCAACAAACCTTCAAAATACTCACTTCATCTCCTTCTCACATCACCACTACTTGTTATCACCTCCCCATTTGCGCCCTTCACTGAAGTTCCCATTTGCTCCCTTGTCTTACGCACTTTATTTACCTCCTTCCAGAACATCTTTTTATTCTCCCTAAAATTTAATGATACTCTCTCACCCCAACTCTCATTTGCCCTCTTTTTCACCTCTTGCACCTTTCTCTTGACCTCCTGTCTCTTTCTTTTGTACATCTCCAACTCAATATATATACATATATATGTATATATGATCATGAATCTTCCACATTAGCTCCGGACCTCCCCTATCCCTGGGGATAGGGGAGAAAGAATACTTCCCACGTATTCCCTGCATGTCGTAGAAGGCGACTAAAAGGGAAGGGAGTGGGGGGCTGGAAATCCTCCCCTCTCGTTTTTTTTTCTTTTTTTTTTTTTTTTTTTTTTAATTTTCCAAAAGATGGAACAGAGAAGGGGGCCAGGTGAGGATATTCCCTCAAAGGCCCAGTCCTCTGTTCTTAACGCTACCTCGCTATCGTGGGAAATGGCGAATAGTATGAAAGAAAGAAAAAGAAAAAAATGTATATATATATATATATATATATATATATATATATATATATATATATATATATATATATATATATATATATATATATATTCATTTTTTTTTATTTTTTTATTATACTTTGTCGCTGTCTCCCGCGTTTGCGAGGTAGCGCAAGGAAACAGACGAAAGAAATGGCCCAACCCACCCCCATACACATGTATATACATACGTCCACACACGCAAATATACATACCTACACAGCTTTCCATGGTTTACCCCAGACGCTTCACATGCCTTGATTCAATCCACTGACAGCACGTCAACCCCGGTATACCACATCGCTCCAATTCACTCTATTCCTTGCCCTCCTTTCACCCTCCTGCATGTTCAGGCCCCGATTACACAAAATCTTTTTCACTCCATCTTTCCACCTCCAATTTGGTCTCCCTCTTCTCCTCGTTCCCTCCACCTCCGACACATATATCCTCTTGGTCAATCTTTCCTCACTCATTCTCTCCATGTGACGAAACCATTTCAAAACACCCTCTTCTGCTCTCTCAACCACGCACTTTTTATTTCCACACATCTCTCTTACCCTTACGTTACTTACTCGATCAAACCACCTCACACCACACATTGTCCTCAAACATCTCATTTCCAGCACATCCATCCTCCTGCGCACAACTCTATCCATAGTCCACGCCTCGCAACCATACAACATTGTTGGAACCACTATTCCATCAAACATACCGATTTTTGCTTTCCGAGATAATGTTCTCGACTTCCACACATTCTTCAAGGCTCCCAGAATTTTCGCCCCCTCCCCCACCCTATGATCCACTTCCGCTTCCATGGTTCCATCCGCTGCCAGATCCACTCCCAGATATCTAAAACACTTCACTTCCTCCAGTTTTTCTCCATTCAAACTCACCTCCCAATTGACTTGACCCTCAACCCTACTGTACCTAATAACCTTGCTCTTATTCACATTTACTCTTAACTTTCTTCTTCCACACACTTTACCAGCGTCTGCAGTTTCTCACATGAATCAGCCACCAGCGCTGTATCATCAGCGAACAACAACTGACTCACTTCCCAAGCTCTCTCATCCCCAACAGACTTCATACTTGCCCCTCTTTCCAAAACTCTTGCATTCACCTCTCTAACAACCCCATCCATAAACAAATTAAACAACCATGGAGACATCACACACCACTGCCGCAAACCTACATTCACTGAGAACCAATCACTTTCCTCTCTTCCTACACGTACAGATGCCTTACATCCTCGATAATAACTTTTCATTGCTTCTAACAACTTGCCTCCCACATCATATATTCTTAATACCTTCCACAGAGCATCTCTATCAACTCTATCATATGCCTTCTCCAGATCCATAAATGCTACATACAAATCCATTTGCTTTTCTAAGTATTTCTCACATACATTCTTAAAAGCAAACACCTGATCAACACATCCTCTACCACTTCTGAAACCACACTGCTCTTCCCCAATCTGATGCTCTGTACATGCCTTCACCCTCTCAATCAATACCCTCCCATATAATTTGCCAGAAATACTCAACAACCATATAGCCCACGCCTCGCAACCATACAACATTGTTGGAACCACTATTCCTTCAAACATACCCATTTTTGCTTTCCGAGATAATGTTCTCGACTTCCACACATTCTTCAAGGCCCACAGAATTTTCGCCCCCTCCCCCACCCTATGATCCACTTCCGCTTCCATGGTTGCATCCGCTGCCAGATCCACTCCCAGATATCTAAAACACTCGCGTGTCGTAGAAAGCAACTAGAGGGGACGGGAGCGGGGGGCCAGAAATCCTCCCCTCCTTGTATTAACTTTCTAAAATGGTATATATATATATATATATATATATATATATATATATATATATATATATTTTTTTTTTTTCATACTTTTCGCCATTTCCCGCGATAGCGAGGTAGCGTTAAGAACAGAGGACTGGGCCTCTGAGGGAATATCCTCACCTGGCCCCCTTCTCCGTTCCTTCTTTTGGAAAATTAAAAAAAAAAAAAAAAAAAAAAAAACGAGAGGGGAGGATTTCCAGCCCCCCGCTCCCTCCCCTTTTAGTCGCCTTCTACGACACGCAGGGAATACGTGGGAAGTATTCTTAATCCCCTATCCCCAGGGATAATATATATATATATATATATATATATATATATATATATATATATATATATATATATATATATATATATATATATATATATATATATATATATATATATATATGCAAAGGTGAGTAATGTGGCAGTTGAGGGAATAATTGGTATACATGGGGTGTTCAGTGTTGTAAATGGAAATGGTGAAGAGCTTGTAGATTTATGTGCTGAAAAAGGACTGATGATTGGGAATACCTGGTTTAAAAAGCGAGATATACATAAGTATACTTATGTAAGTAGGAGAGATGGCCAGAGAGCGTTATTGGATTACGTGTTAATTGACAGGCGTGCGAAAGAGAGACTTTTGGATGTTAATGTGCTGAGAGGTGCAACTGGAGGGATGTCTGATCATTATCTTGTGGAGGCTAAGGTGAAGATTTGTATGGGTTTTCAGAAAAGAAGAGTGAATGTTGGGGTGAAGAGGGTGGTGAGAGTAAGTGAGCTTGAGAAGGAGACCTGTGTGAGGAAGTACCAGGAGAGACTGAGTACAGAATGGAAAAAGGTGAGAACAATGGAAGCAAGGGGAGTGGGGGAGGAATGGGATGTATTTAGGGAATCAGTGATGGATTGCGCAAAAGATGCTTGTGGCATGAGAAGAGTGGGAGGTGGGTTGATTAGAAAGGGTAGTGAGTGGTGGGATGAAGAAGTAAGAGTATTAGTGAAAGAGAAGAGAGAGGCATTTGGACGATTTTTGCAGGGAAAAAATGCAATTGAGTGGGAGATGTATAAAAGAGACAGGAGGTCAAGAGAAAGGTGCAAGAGGTGAAAAAAAGGGCAAATGAGAGTTGGGGTGAGAGAGTATCATTAAATTTTAGGGAGAATAAAAAGATGTTCTGGAAGGAGGTAAATAAAGTGCGTAAGACAAGGGAGCAAATGGGAACTTCAGTGAAGGGCGCAAATGGGGAGGTGATAACAAGTAGTGGTGATGTGAGAAGGTGATGAAGTGAGTATTTCGAAGGTTTGTTGAATGTGTTTGATGATAGAGTGGCAGATATAGGGTGTTTGGGTCGAGGTGGTGTGCAAAGTGAGAGGGTTAGGGAAAATGATTTGGTAAACAGAGAAGAGGTAGTGAAAGCTTTGCGGAAGATGAAAGCCGGCAAGGCAGCAGGTTTGGATGGTATTGCAGTGGAATTTATTAAAAAAGGGGGGTGACTGTATTGTTGACTGGTTGGTAAGGTTATTTAATGTATGTATGACTCATGGTGAGGTGCCTGAGGATTGGCGGAATGCGTGCATAGTGCCATTGTACAAAGGCAAAGGGGATAAGAGTGAGTGCTCAAATTACAGAGGTATAAGTTTTTTGAGTATTCCTGGTAAATTATATGGGAGGGTATTGATTGAGAGGGTGAAGGCATGTACAGAGCATCAGATTGGGGAAGAGCAGTGTGGTTTCAGAAGTGGTAGAGGATGTGTGTATCAGGTGTTTGCTTTTAAGAATGTATGTGAGAAATACTTAGAAAAGCAAATGGATTTGTATGTAGCATTTATGGATCTGGAGAAGGCATATGATAGAGTTGATAGAGATGCTCTGTGGAAGGTATTAAGAATATATGGTGTGGGAGGAAAGTTGTTAGAAGCAGTGAAAAGTTTTTATCGAGGATGTAAGGCATGTGTACGTGTAGGAAGAGAGGAAAGTGATTGGTTCTCAGTGAATGTAGGTTTGCGGCAGGGGTGTGTGATGTCTCCATGGTTGTTTAATTTGTTTATGGATGGGGTTGTTAGGGAGGTAAATGCAAGAGTTTTGGAAAGAGGGGCAAGTATGAAGTCTGTTGGGGATGAGAGAGCTTGGGAAGTGAGTCAGTTGTTGTTCGCTGATGATACAGCGCTGGTGGCTGATTCATGTGAGAAACTGCAGAAGCTGGTGACTGAGTTTGGTAATGTGTGTGGAAGAAGAAAGTTAAGAGTAAATGTGAATAAGAGCAAGGTTATTAGGTACAGTAGGGTTGAGGGTCAAGTCAATTGGGAGGTGAGTTTGAATGGAGAAAAACTGGAGGAAGTGAAGTGTTTTAGATATCTGGGAGTGGATCTGGCAGCGGATGGAACCATGGAAGCGGAAGTGGATCATAGGGTGGGGGAGGGAGCGAAAATTCTGGGGGCCTTGAAGAATGTGTGGAAGTCGAGAACATTATCTCGGAAAGCAAAAATGGGTATGTTTGAAGGAATAGTGGTTCCAACAATGTTGTATGTTTGCGAGGCGTGGGCTATGGATAGAGTTGTGCGCAGGAGGATGGATGTGCTGGAAATGAGATGTTTGAGGACAATGTGTGGTGTGAGGTGGTTTGATCGAGTGAGTAACGTAAGGGTAAGAGAGATATGTGGAAATAAAAAGAGCGTTGTTGAGAGAGCAGAAGAGGGTGTTTTGAAGTGGTTTGGGCACATGGAGAGGATGAGTGAGGAAAGATTGACCAAGAGGATATATGTGTCGGAGGTGGAGGGAGCAAGGAGAAGAGGGAGACCAAATTGGAGGTGGAAAGATGGAGTGAAAAAGATTTTGTGTGATCGGGGCCTGAACATGCAGGAGGGTGAAAGGAGGGCAAGGAATAGAGTGAATTGGAGCGATGTGGTATACCGGGGTTGACGTGCTGTCAGTGGATTGAATCAAGGCATGTGAAGCGTCTGGGGTAAACCATGGAAAGCTGTGTAGGTATGTATATTTACGTGTGTGGACGTATGTATATACATGTGTATGGGGGGGGGAGGTTGGGCCATTTCTTTCGTCTGTTTCCTTGCGCTACCTCACAAACGCGGGAGACAGCGACAAAGTAAAAAAAAAAAAAAAAATATATATATATACATATATATATATATATATATATATATATATATATATATATATATATCTATATATATATATATATATATATATATATATATATATATATATATATATATATATATATATATATATATATATATATATATATATATATATATATATATATATATATATATATATATATATATATATATATATATATATATATATATATATATATATATATATATATATATATATACATACATATACATATACATTGTGCCAGACATTCATTGTATTTTGCTACACCTTTCTTGTATCATACAAGATCTTCCTTGTATTGTACTAGATCTTTCTTCTATTGTGACAGCCCTTTCCTTTATTATGCAAGACCTTCCCTGCATTGTTCGAGACCTTCACTGTATTGTTCCAGGTCTTCATAGTAGTGTGCCAGATCTTCACTCTGCTGTGCCAGTTCTTCAATGTATTGTGCCTGACATTCTCTCTGTTGTGCCTCACCTTCAACGCATTGATATACGCCTCCCCTGTATTGTGCCAGACCTTCCCTGAATTGTGCCAAACCTTCCCTGTACGTGATAGACCTTTTCTGTAAGAGACAGACCTTCCCTCTGCGTGACGGTCCTTCCCTGTATAGAACTTGACCTTTCCCGCATTGTGCCAGATCCTCCCTATGTTGTGCCCGGCCTTTCCTGTACGTGTAGACCTTCCCTGTACATCACAAACCTTCCCAATACGTGGCAGACCTTATCTCTGTTGTCTCAGATCTTCCCTGTATTGTGTCAGAACTTTGCTGTATTGTGCCAGACCTTCACTGTCTTGTGCCAGATCTTCCTTGTCTTGTACAAGACCTTCCAGTACGTGAGAGACTTCCCTGTATTGTTGCAGACCTTTCCTGTACGTGTTGGACATTCCTTATACTTGAAAGATATTCCCTGTACGTGACAGACCGTCCTCCAAGTCATATTTTCTTCATAACCTTCCCCAGGGATAATATGGCTCCTACTGAGTGTGAGCACTCTGTGCTGGGCCACTGCCCACTGGCTGCTGCAGTCAACGTTGTCGTGGAGGTTTGGTAGACGAGAGGCTTCACTGAACTCCGCTCTCTTCTACAGCTGGGGCGCCCTCATGCAAAACTGGATTCCTGAACCAAGTGTCAACATCACTGGCCGGGTTAGTGATGGAGGAAGTCGTTAGAATATCATCACTCCACACAAAGACCAGCTGGAGCACACTGCACGAAGTTTCGTCTGACCGCCCACCCGTCCCTGACAACATTCCACCCAGCCCACGCAACCTATGTACAAAACAAAAATATTTGCACGAATAAAAGTAGAGTAGACAATACAGGTCAGCAAAGTGAAGAGGTTAGAAACACGTCAGGTCAGTAGGCAAGTCAGGTCAGCAGATAGGTCAGGGCAGCATTCTGATTATTCTATGAGAATCCCTGAAGGCCCTGAAGTCCCTTGTCTACACACTCCTGCGGAGGGTTACCACACCCTGCCTCACTATCACCACTCGTTCACACTTAGGCCACCAAACTCTGCCTCACCAGAGACATTCCCTCCCATACTGGCTACGACACCCCTTCTCACCACCATCACGCTATTAATCCCTGACTAACACATCCTCCTCCCAAAGCTATTGTCTTCCTCTCTAGTCACCAAACTCTCTCTGAACATCATTTCTTACTCCCTTGCCTACCACATCCTTTCTCGGCATATCTATGCCCTCTCAATTGGCTACCATATCCTACTCCCAAATCAATTATCTTCCTCGCTATCACATCGTTCTCAACCCCCCCCACCGCCTTCCACCCTGAGTTATACATCCTCCCTCACCACCACCATGCCATCCCTTCCTTGTCATCACACACTTTTTCATCACAACTACATCCTCCATTTCTGACGACTACACCACCCTCACCACTGTCCCTCCCTTCTGGTCTGGTCACTACACTTTTCCCTCACCGTTACCACTCTCTGCTTCCCTGGCTACCACACCCGAACAGCGCAGTGACATTGTTGAGTGCTTTAACTACTCAACCTCCGCTATTTCCCTCTTCATACCTTCTAAACTGCCTGTACAACCTTCTCTCTAGGTATATAATGATATAGTATGATATTTTCCCGAAAACGTGTTACCCCAATCAGCCAACAATTACAGTTCTACATAGGAAATAGACACAGTATTGGTAAATGTTTGTGGGGGTTAGTGATTGTGCGATGGTAATTTCCTCATACTCTTTTCTACACTCTTTTGATTACCACACATCTCTCACCCTTTCATTGCATACTCGATCAAATTACCTCACACCACATATCGTCCACAAGCATTTCATTTCCAACACACCCACCCTCCTCCGTACAACCCTGTCTATAATCCATGCCTCGTAACCATATAATATTCTTGGAACTATTATTCCTTCAAATATACCCATTTTCGCTCTCCGAGATAACGTTCTCGCCTTGCACACTTTATTCATCACTCCTACAACCGTCATCCCCTACACCACCCCATGTCTCACTTCCGCTTCCATGGTTAAATTCGCTGGTATGTCCACTCCCAGATATCTCAAACATTTCACTTCCTCTAATTTTTCTCCATTCAAACTAACATCCATATAAACTTGTCCCTCAACCCTGCTAAACCTAATAACCTTGCTCATATTCACATTCACTCTCAACTTTCTCCTTTCACACACTTTTCCAGTCAGTAACCAACTTCTGCAGTTTTTCAGTCGAATCCTCCACCAGTGTTATATCATCGGCGAAAAACAACTGATACTTCACAGGCCCTCTAATCCCCAAGTGACTGCATACTCTCTCTCTCTCTCTCTCTCTCTCTCTCTCTCTCTCTCTCTCTCTCTCTCTCTCTCTCTCTCTCTCTCTCTCTCTCTCTCTCTCTCTCTCTCTCTCTCTCTCTCTCTCTCTCCAAAACTCTTGCACTTACCTTCCTAACCACGACATCTATAAACAAAATAACAACCATAGGGACATCACACACCCTAGCCGCAGACCGACATTCACGGGGAACCAATCACTTTCCTTTCTTCCTACTCGTACACATGCCTTACATTCTTCATAAAACATTCTCTCCGCTTGTAGCAGCTTACATTTTACGCCGTATACTCTTAAGACCTTCCACTAAGCATCTCTATTCACCTTGTCATAAGCCTTCTCTAGATCCATTAACTCCATATAAAGATCCATCTGTTTCTCTAAGTATTTCTCACAACATTCTTCAAAGCAAACACCTGATCCACACATCCTCTACCACTTCTGGAACCACACTGCTCCTCACCAATCTGATGCTCTGTACATGCCTTGACCCTCTCAATCAATACCCTCCCATACAAAATCCCATGAATACTCAACAAACTTATACCTCTATAGTTTAAACGCTCACCTTTATCAATTTGCCTTTGTACAGTGGTAATAAGTATGCATTCCGCAATCATCATGCACTTCAACATGATCCATAATTACAACGAATATCATTACCAACCAGTCAGAAACACAGTCATCTCTTTCTTGATAAATTCCGCTGCAATATCATCCAAACCCGCCGCCTCGCCATATTTCATCTTCCGCAACGAGTTCACTACCTGTACTATCTTCACCAAACCACTCTCCCAGACTCTCTCACTTCGCACACCACCCCGACCAAAACACCCTTCATCCGCCACTCTATCATCAAACACATTCAACAAATCTTCAAAATACCCATCCCATTTCTTTCTCATTTCATCGCTACTTGTTATCACTTCCCCCTTTCCCGCTTCACAGACGTTTCCATTTGCTCTCTTGTCTTACGCACGTTATTTACATAATTCCAAATTATCATTGTATTCGCTCTAAAGCTTTAGATTACGTGTACTTTGATTGGCATGTAACAGAGAGACTTTCCGATGTTATTGTGCAGAGAATGGCAGCTATTTGGATGCCTGATCATTATCTTGTGGAGCCAAAGGTGAAGATTTGTAGAGATTTTCAAAAAAAGAGAAGAGAAAATGTTTGGGAGAAGAGAGTGGTGAGTAAGTTAACTTGGAAAGGAGTCTTGCGTGAGGAAGTACCTGGAGAGATTGAGTGTACAATAGCAAAAGGTGAGATCAAATGACGAGAGGGGGTAGGGGAGGAATATGATGTATCTAAGGAAGCAGTGATGGCATGTGCAAAATATGCAAGTGGAATGAGATAGGTGGGAGGTGGGCAGATTAGAAAGGGTAGTGAGTGGTGGCATGATGAAGTAAAGTTGTTAGTGAGAGAAGAATGCGAGGTGTCTGGACGATACCTACAAGAAAGGAGTCCAAATGACTTGGAGATGTACAAAAGAAAGAGGCAAGAGGTCAACAGGGAGGTGCAAGGGTTCAAATAGAGGGCAAATAAGAGTTGGGATAAATGAGCATTATCAAACTTTAGAGAGAATAAATGATGTTTGGGAACGAGGTTTTATATATTATATATATTTCATATATTTTGTCGCTGTCTCCCGCGATAGCGAGGTAGCACAAGGAAACAGAAGAAAGAATGACCCAACCAACCAACATACACATGTATATACATACACGTCCACACACGCACATATACATACCTACAAACCTCAACGTATACATATGTATATACACACACAGACATATACATATATACACATGTACATAATCCATACTATCTGCCTTTCTTCATTCCCGTCAGCAACCCGCCACATATGTAATGACAACCCCTCCCCCCGCATGTGCGCGAGGTATCGCGAGAAAAGACAACAAAGGCCACATACGTTCACACTCACTCTCTAGCTCTCATGTATAATGCACTGAAACCACAGCTCCATTTCCACATCTAGGCCCAAAAAAACTTTCCAGGGATTACCCCAGACGCATCACATGCCCTGGTTCAGTCCAGTGACAGCGCGTCGACCCCAGTATACCATATCGTTCCAGTTCACTGTATTCCTTACACGCCTTTCACACTCCTGCATGTGCAGGCCCCGATCTCTCAAAATCTTTTTCACTCCATCTTTCCACCTCCAGTTTCATCTCCCACTTCTCGTTCCCTGCACCTCTGACATATATATCCCCTTTGTCAATCTTTCCTCACTCATTCGCTCCATGTGACCAAACCATGTCAAAACACCCTCTTCTGTTCTCTCAACTACACTCTTTCTACTACCACACATATCTCTTGCCCTTTCAATACCTACTCGATCAAACCACCTCACAAAACATATTGTCCTCAAACATCTCATTTCCAGCACATCCACCCACTTCTTCACAACTCTATCTATAGCCCACGCCTCGCAACCATATATCATTGCTGGAAATGTTATTCCTTGAAACATACCCATTTTTGTTTTCCAAGATAACGTTCTCGGCTTCCAAAAATTTTTCAACGCTCCCAGAACTTTCACCCCTTCCCCCCACCGATTGATTCACTTCCGCTTCCATGGTTCCCTCCGCTGCCAAATCTACTCAGAGATATCTAAAGCACTTCACTTCCTCTAGTTTCTCACCATTAAAACTTACCTCCCAATTGACTTGTCACTCAACCCTATTGTACCTAATAACCTTGCTCTTATTCACATTTACTCTTAGCCTATATATATATATATATATATATATATATATATATATATATATATATATATATATATATATATATATATATATATATATATATATATATATATATATATATATATATATATATATATATGTATATATATATATATATATATATATATATATATATATATATATATATATATATATATATATATATATATATATATATATATATATATATATATATATATATATATATATATATATATGTTTTCCCTGGGGATAGGGGACAAAGAATACTTCCCACGTATTCCCTGCGTGTCGTAAAAGGCGACTAAAAGGGGAGGGAGCGGGGGGCTGGAAATCCTCCCCTCTCGTTTTTTTTTTAATTTTCCAAAAGAAGGAACAGAGAATTGGGCCAGGTGAGGGTATTCCCTCAAAGGCCCAGTCCTCTGTTCTTAACGCTACCTCGCTAATGCGGGAAATGGCGAACAGTTTGAAAGAAAGAAAAGAGAAAGATATATATATGTATATATATATATATATATATATATATATATATATATATATATATATATATATATATATATATTATATATATATATATTTTTTTTTTTTTTTTTGCTTTGTCGCTGTCTCCCGCGTTTGCGAGGTAGCGCAAGGAAACAGACGAAAGAAATGGCCCAACCCACCCCCATACACATGCCTTCATTCAATCCACTGACAGCACGTCAACCCCGGTATACCACATTGCTCCAATTCACTCTATTCTTTGCCCTCCTTTCACCCTCCTGCATGTTCAGGCCCCGATCACACAAAATCTTTTTCACTCCATCTTTCCACCTCCAATTTGGTCTCCCTCTTCTCCTCGTTCCCTCCACCTCCGACACATATATCCTCTTGGTCAATCTTTCCTCACTCATTCTCTCCATGTGACCAAACCATTTCAAAACACTCTCTTCTGCTCTCTCAACCACGCTCTTTTTATTTCCACACATCTCACTTACCCTTACGTTACTTACTCGATCAAACCACCTCACACCACACATTGTCCTCAAACATCTCATTTCCAGCACATCCATCCTCCTGCGCACAACTCTATCCATAGTCCACGCCTCGCAACCATACAACATTGTTGGAACCACTATTCCTTCAAACATACCCATTTTTGCTTTCCGAGATAATGTTCTCGACTTCCACACATTCTTCAAGGCTCCCAGAATTTTCGCCCCCTCCCCCACCCTATGATCCACTTCCGCTTCCATGGTTCTATCCGCTGCCAGATCCACTCCCAGATATCTGAAACATTTCACTTCCTCCAGTTTATCTCCATTCAAACTCACCTCCCAATTGACTTGACCCTCAACCCTACTGTACCTAATAACCTTGCTCTTATTCACATTTACTCTTAACTTTCTTCTTTCACACACTTTACCAAACTCAGTCACCAGCTTCTGCAGTTTCTCACATGAATCAGCCACCAGCGCTGTATCATCAGCGAACAACAACTGACTCACTTCCCAAGCTCTCTCATCCCCAACAGACTTCATACTTGCCCCTCTTTCCAAAACTCTTGCATTCACCTCCCTAACAACCCCATCCATAAACAAATTAAACAACCATGGAGACATCACACACCCCTGCCGCAAACCTACATTCACTGAGAACCAATCACTTTCCTCTCTTCCTACACGTACACATGCCTTACATCCTCGATAAAAACTTTTCACTGCTTCTAACAACTTGCCTCCCACACCATATATTCTTAATACCTTCCACAGAGCATCTCTATCAACTCTATCATATGCCTTCTCCAGATCCATAAATGCTACATACAAATCCATTTGCTTTTCTAAGTATTTCTCACATACATTCTTCAAAGCAAACACCTGATCCACACATCCTCTACCACTTCTGAAACCACACTGCTCTTCCCCAATCTGATGCTCTGTACATGCCTTCACCCTCTCAATCAATACCCTCCCATATAGTTTGCCAGGAATACTCAACAAACTTATACCTCTGTAATTTGAGCACTCACTCTTATCCCCTTTGCCTTTGTACAATGGCACTATGCACGCATTCCGCCAATCCTCAGGCACCTCACCGTGAGTCATACATACATTAAATAACCTTACCAACCAGTCAACAATACAATCACCCCCTTTTTTAATAAATTCCACTGCAATACCATCCAAACCTGCTGCCTTGCCGGTTTCATCTTCCGCAAAGCTTTTACTACCTCTTCTCTGTTTACCAACTCATTTTCCCTAACCCTCGCACTTTGCACACCACCTCGACCAAAACACCCTATATCTGCCACTCTATCATCAAACACATTCAACAAACCTTCAAAATACTCACTCCATCTCCTTCTCACATCAATACTACTTGTTATCACCTCCCCATTTGCGCCCTTCACTGATGTTCCCATTTGCTCCCTTGTCTTACGTACTTTATTTACCTCCTTCCAGAACATCTTTTTATTCTCCCTAAAATTTAATGATACTCTCTCACCCCAACTCTCATTTGCCCTTTTTTTCACCTCTTGCACCTTTCTCTTGACCTCCTGTCTCTTTCTTTTATGCGTCTCCCACTCAATTTCATTTTTTCCCTGCAAAATCGTCCAAATGCCTCTCTCTTCTCTTTCACTAATACTCTTACTTCTTCATCCCACACTCACTACCCTTTCTAATCAACCCACCTCCCACTCTTCTCATGCCACAAGCATCTTTTGCGCAATCCATCACTGATTCCCTAAATACATCCCATTCCTCCCCCAACTCCCCTTACTTCCATTGTTCTCACCTTTTTCCATTCTGTACTCAGTCTCTCCTGGTACTTCCTCACACAAGTCTCCTTCCCAAGCTCACTTACTCTCACCACCCTCTTCATCCCAACATTCACTCTTATATATATATATATATATATATATATATATATATATATATATATATATATATATATATATATATATATATATATATATATATATATATATATATATATATATATAAATATATATATATATATATATATATATATATATATATATATTTATATATATATATATATATATATATATATATATATATATATATATATATATATATATATATATATATATATATATATATATATATATATATATATATATATATATATATATATATATATATATATATATATATATATATACATATATATATATATATATATATACATATATATATATATATATATATATATATATATATATATATATATATATATATATATATATATATATATATATATATATATATATATATTTTTTTTTTTTTTTTTTTTTTTTTATACTTTGTCGCTGTCTCCCGCGTCTGCGAGGTAGCGCAAGGAAACAGACGAAAGAAATGGCCCAACCCCCCCCCTCATACACATGTACATACACATGTCCACACACGTGTATACATACCTACACAGCTTTCCATGGTCCACCCCAGACGCCTCACATGCCTTGATTCACTCCACTGACAGCACGTCAACCCCTGTATACCACATCGCTCCAATTCACTCTATTCCTTGCCCTCCTTACACCCTCCTGCATGTTCAGGCCCCGATCACACAAAATCTTTTTCACTCCATCTTTCCACCTCCAATTTGGTCTCCCTCTTCTCCTCGTTCCCTCCACCTCCGACACATATATCCTCTTGGTCAATCTTTCCTCACTCATTCTCTCCATGTGCCCAAACCATTTCAAAACACCCTCTTCTGCTCTCTCAACCACGCTCTTTTTATTTCCACACATCTCTCTTACCCTTACGTTACTTACTCGATCAAACCACCTCACACCACACATTGTCCTCAAACATCTCATTTCCAGCACATCCATCCTCCTGCGCACAACTCTATCCATAGCCCACGCCTCGCAACCATACAACATTGTTGGAACCACTATTCCTTCAAACATACCCATTTTTGCTTTCCGAGATAATGTTCTCGACTTCCACACATTTTTCAAGGCTCCCAAAATTTTCGCCCCCTCCCTCACCCTATGATCCACTTCCGCTTCCATGGTTCCATCCGCTGACAGATCCACTCCCAGATATGTAAAACACTTCACTTCCTCCAGTTTTTCTCCATTCAAACTTACCTCCCAATTGACTTGACCCTCAACCCTACTGTACCTAATAACCTTGCTCTTATTCACATTTACTCTTAACTTTCTTCTTCCACACACTTTACCAAACTCAGTCACCAGCTTCTGCAGTTTCTCACATGAATCAGCCACCAGCGCTGTATCATCAGCGAACAACAACTGACTCACTTCCCAGGCTCTCTCATCCCCAACAGACTTCATACTTGCCCCTCTTTCCAGGACTCTTGCATTCACCTCCCTAACAACCCCATCCATAAACAAATTAAACAACCATGGAGACATCACACACCCCTGCCGCAAACCTACATTCACTGAGAACCAATCACTTTCCTCTCTTCCTACACGTACACATGCCTTACATCCTCGATAAAAACTTTTCACTGCTTCTAACAACTTGCCTCCCACACCATATATTCTTAATACCTTCCACAGAGCATCTCTATCAACTCTATCATATGCCTTCTCCAGATCCATAAATGCTACATACAAATCCATTTGCTTTTCTAAGTATTTCTCACATACATTCTTAAAAGCAAACACCTGATCCACACATCCTCTACCACTTCTTAAACCGCACTGCTCTTCCCCAATCTGATGCTCTGTACATGCCTTCACCCTCTCAATCAATACCCTCCCATATAATTTACCAGGAATACTCAACAAACTTATACCTCTGTAATTTGAGCACTCACTCTTATCCCCTTTGCCTTTGTACAATGGCACTATGCACGCATTCCGCCAATCCTCAGGCACCTCACCATGAGTCATACATACATTAAATAACCTTACCAACCAGTCAACAATACAGTCACCCCCTTTTTTAATAAATTCCACTGCAATACCATCCAAACCTGCTGCCTTGCCGGCTTTCATCTTCCGCAAAGCTTTTACTACCTCTTCTCTGTTTACCAAATCATTTTCCCTAACCCTCTCACTTTGCACACCACCTCGACCAAAACACCCTATATCTGCCACTCTGTCATCAGACACATTCAACAAACCTTCAAAATACTCATTCCATCTCCTTCTCACATCACCACTACTTGTTATCACCTCCCCATTTACGCCCTTCACTGAAGTTCCCATTTGCTCCCTTGTCTTACGCACCCTATTTACCTCCTTCCAGAACATCTTTTTATTCTCCCTAAAATTTACTGATAGCCTCTCACCCCAACTCTCATTTGCCCTTTTTTTCACCTCTTGCACCTTTCTCTTGACCTCCTGTCTCTTTCTTTTATACTTCTCCCACTCAATATATACATATATATATATATATATATGTATATA
This sequence comes from Panulirus ornatus, assembly GCF_036320965.1. Lineage (NCBI taxonomy): Eukaryota > Metazoa > Arthropoda > Malacostraca > Decapoda > Palinuridae > Panulirus > Panulirus ornatus. The sequence continues at coordinate 24,777,060 of NC_092248.1, read as the reverse complement.
TATATATATATATATATATATATATATATATATATATATATATATATATATATATATATATATATATATATATATATATATATATATATATATATATATATATATATATATATGGCTGATTCATGTGAAAAACTCCAGAAGCTGGTGACTGAGTTTGGTAAAGTGTGTGAAAGAACAAAATTAAGAGTAAATGTGAATAAGAGCAAGGTTATTAGGTACAGTAGGGTTGAGGGTCAGGTCAATTGGGAGGTGAGTTTGAATGGAGAAAAACTGGAGGAAGTAAAGTGTTTTAGATATCTGGGAGTGGATCTGGCAGCGGATGGAACCATGCAAGCGGAAGTGGATCATAGGGTGGTGGAGGGGGCGAAAATTCTGGGAGCCTTGAAGAATGTTTGGAAGTCGAGAACATTATCTCGGAAAGTAAAAATGGGTATGTTTGAAGGAATAGTGGTTCCAACAATGTTTTATGGTTGCGAGGCGTTGGCTATGGATAGAGTTGTGCGCAGGAGGATGGATGTGCTGGAAATGAGATGTTTGAGGACAATGTGTGGTGTGAGGTGGTTTGATCGACTAAGTAACGTAAAGGTAAGAGAGATGTGTGGAAATAAAAAGAGCGTGGTTGAGAGAGCAGAAGAGGGTGTTTTGAAATGGTTTGGGCACATGGAGAGAATGAGTGAGGAAAGATTGACCAAGAGGATATATGTGTCGGAGGTGGAGGGAACGAGGAGAAGAGGGAGACCAAATTGGAGGTGGAAAGATGGAGTGAAAAAGATTTTGTGTGATCGGGGCCTGAACATGCAGGAGGGTGAAAGGAGGGCAAGGAATAGAGTGAATTGGATCGATGTGGTATACCTGGGTTAACGTGCTGTTAGTGAATTGAATCAAGGCATGTGAAGCGTCTGGGGAAACCATGGAAAGCTGTGTAGGTATATATATTTGCGTGTGTGGACGTATGTATATACATGTGTATGGAGGTGGGTTGGGCCATTTCTTTTGTCTGTTTCCTTGCGCTACCTCGCAATCGCGAGAGACAGCGACAAAGCAAAAAAAAAAAAAATATATATATATATATATATATATATATATATATATATATATATATATATATATATATATATATATATATATATATATATGCGTGCATAGTGCCATTCTACAAAGGCAAAGGGGATAAGAGTGAGTGCTCAAATTACAGAGGTATAAGTTTGTTGAGTATTCCTGGTAAATTATATGGGAGGGTATTGATTGAGAGGGTGAAAGCATGTACAGAGCATCAGATTGGGGAAGAGCAGTGTGGTTTCAGAAGTGGTAGAGGATGTGTGGATCAGGTGTTTGCTTTGAAGAATGTATGTGAGAAATACTTAGAAAAGCAAATTTATTTGTATGTAGCATTTATGGATCTGGAGAAGGCATATGATAGAGTTGATAGAGATGCTCTGTGGAAGGTATTAAGAATAACTGATGTGGGAGGCAAGTTGTTAGAAGCAGTGAAAAGTTTTTATCGAGGATGTAAGGCATGTGTACGTGTAGTAAGAGAGGAAAGTGATTGGTTCTCAGTGAATGTAGGTTTCGGCAGGGGTGTGTAATGTCTCCATGGTTGTTTAATTTGTTTATGGATGGGGTTATTAGGGAGGTGAATGCAAGAGTTTTGGAAAGAGGGGCAAGTGTGAAGTCTGTTGTGGATAAGAGAGCTTGGGAAGTGAGTTAGTTGTTGTTCGCTGATGATACAGCGTTGGTGGCTGATTCATATGAGAAACTGCAGATGCTGGTGACTGAGTTTGGTAAAGTGTTTTAAAGAAGAAAGTTAAGAGTAAATGTGAATAAGAGCAAGGTTATTAGGTACAGTAGGGTTGAGGGTCAAGTCAACTGGGAGGTAAGTTTGAATGGAGAAAAACTGGAGGAAGTAAAGTGTTTTAAATATCTGGGAGTGGATCTGGCAGCGGATGGAACCATGGAAGCTGAAGTGGATCATAGGGTGGGGGAGGGGCGAAAATCCTGGGAGCCTTGAAGAATGTGTGGAAGTCGAGAACATTATGTCGGAAAGCAAAAATGGGCATGTTTGAAGGAATAGTGGTTCCAACAATGTTGCATGGTTGCGAGGCGTGGGCTATGGATGGAGTTGTGCGCAGGAGGGTGGATGTGCTGGAAATGAGATGTTTGAGGACAATGTCTGGTGTGAGGTGGTTTGATCGAGTAAGTAATGTAAGGGTAAGAGAGATGTGTGGAAATAAAAAGAGCGTGGTTGAGAGAGCAGAAGAGGGTGTTTTGAAATGGTTTGGGCACATGGAGAGAATGAGTGAGGAAAGATTGACCAAGAGGATATATGTATGGGAGGTGGAGGGAACGAGGAGAAGTGGGAGACCAAATTGGAGGTGGAAAGATGGAGTGAAAAAGATTTTGAGTGGTCGATGCCTGAACATGCTTCCGTAGTTCCATCCGCTGCCAAATCCACTCCCAGATATCTAAAACACTTCACTTCCTCAATTGTTTCTCCATTCAAAGTTACCTCTCAATTGACTTGTCCCTCAACCCTACTCTACCTAATAACCTTGCTCTTATTCACATTTACTCTCAGCTTTCTTCTTTCACACACATTACCAAACTCAATCACCAGCTTCTGCAGTTTCTCACATGAATCTGCCACCAGCGCTGTATCATCACCAAATAACAACTGACTCATTTCCCAAGCTCTCTCATCCACAACAGACTGCATATTTGCCCCTCTTTCGAAAACCCTTGCATTAACCTCCCTAACAACCCCATCCATAAGCAAATTAAACAACAATGGAGATATCACACACCCCTGCCGCAAACCTGCATTCACTGAGAAGCCAATCACTTTCCTCTCCTCCTACACGTACACATGCCTTATATCCTCGATAAAAACCTTTCACTGCTTCTAACAACTTGCCTCCCACATCATATCTTCTTAATACCTTCCACAGAGCATCTTTATTAACCCTATCATATGGCTTCTCCATGACCATAAATGCTACATACAAATCCATTTGTTTTTCTAAGTATTTCTCGCATACATTCTTTAAAGCAAACACCTGATCCACACTTCTCTACCACTTCTGAAACCACACTGCTCCTCCCCAATTTGATGCTCTGTACATGTCTTCAACCTTTCAATCAATACCCTCACATACAATTTCCCAGGAATACTCAACAAACTTATACCTCTGTAATTTGAGCACTCACCTTTGTCCCCTTGCCTTTGTACAATGGCGCGATGAAAGCATTCCGCCAATCCTCAGGCACCTCACCATGAATCATACCTACATTAAATAACCTTACCAACCAGTCAGCAATAGAGTCACCCCCTTTTTAATAAATTCCACTGCAATGCCATCCAAACTCGCTGCCTTACCGGCTTTCATGTTCCGCAAAGCTTTTACTACCTCTTCTCTGTTTACCAAATCATCCTCCCTAACGCTCTCACTTTACACAACACCTCAACAAAAACACCCTATATCTGCCACTCTATCATCAAACACATTCAACAAACCTTCAAGATACTCACTCTGTCTCCTCATATCACCACTACTTGTTATCACCTCCCCATTAGCCCCCTTCACTGAAGTTTCCATTTGTTCCCTTGTCTTACGCACTTTATTTACCTCCTTCCAAAACATATTTTATTCTCCCTAAAATTTAATGATACTCTCTCACCCCAACTCTCATTTGCCCTCCTTTTCACCTCTTGCACCTTTCTCTTGACCTCCTACCTCTTTCTTTTATAAATCTCCGAATCATTTAGATTATTTCCCTGCAAAAATTGTCCAAATGCCACTCTCTTCTCTTTCACTAATAATCTTACTTCTGTATCAAACCGCGCACTACCCTTTCTAATCTGCCCACCACCCATACTCCTCATGCCACAAGCATATTTTACGCAATCCATCACTGCTTCCCTAAATACATCCCATTCCTCCCCCATTCCCCTTAGCTCCCTTGTTCTCACCTTTTTCCATTCTGTACTCAGTCTCTCCTGGTACTTCCTCACACAAGTCTCCTTCCCAAGCTCACTCACTCTCACCATTCTCTTCATCCTAACATTCTCTCTTCTTTTCTGAAAGACCTCTACAAATCTTCACTTCAGCCTCCACTAGATAATGATCAGACATCCCTCCAGTTGCACCTCTTAGCACATTAACATCCAAAAGTCTCTCTTTCGCGCGCCTATCAATTAACACGTAATCCAATAACGCTCCCTCGTCATCTCTCCTACATACATACGTATACTTATATATATCTCTCTTTTTAAACCAGGTATTCCTAATAACCAGTCCTTTTTCAGCACATAAATCTACAAGCTGTTCACCATTTCCATTTACAACACTGAGCACCCCATGTATATCAATTATTCCCTCAACTGCCACATTACTCACCTTTGCATTCAAATCACCCATCACTATAACCCGGTCTCATGCATCAAAACCACTACCACACTCAATCAGCTGCTCCTAAAACACTCTCCTCTCATGATATTTCTTCTCATGCCCAGGTGCATATGCACCAATAATCATCCATCTCTCTCCATCAACTTTCAATTTTACCAATATCAATCTAGAGTTTACTTTCATACAATCTATCACATACACCCACCACTCCTGTTTCAGGAGTATTGCTACTCCTTCCCTTGCTCTTTTCTTCTCACTAACACTGGACTTTATTCCCAAGACATTCCTAAACCACTCTTCCCCTTTACCCTTGAGCTTTGTTTTACTCAGAGCCAAAACATTCAGGCTCCTTTCCTCAAACATACTACCTATCTCTAATTTTTTCTCATCTTCGTTACATCCACACACATTTAGACACCCCAATCTGAGCCTTCGAGGAGGATGAGCACTCCCCGCGTGTCTCCTTCTCTTTCCCCTTTTAGAAAGTTAAGATACAAAGAGGGGAGGGTTTCTAGCCCCTCGCTCCCGTCCCCTGTAGTCGCCTTTTACGACACGTGAGGAATTTAACAGCATGTCGACACCGGTATACCATATCGTTCAGATTTAATCTATTCTTTACACGACTTTCACCCTCTTGCATACTTAGGTACCGATCGCTCAAAATCTTTTTCACTGCATTCTTCCTTCTCCAATTTTGTCTCCCATTTCTCCTCTTTCTCTCCACCTCTAACTCATATATTCATATTCTCTTTGTCAATCTTTCCTCACTCACTCTCTGCATGTGACCAAACCATTTCAATTCATCCTCTTTTGTTCTCTCAACCACATTCTTTTCATTTCCACACATCTTTCTTACCTTTTCATTGCTTACTCGGTCAAACCACCTCACACCACATATTGTACTCAAACATCTCATTTCTAACACATCCACCCTCCTCCGCACAACCTTATCAATAGCCAACGCCTCACAACTACATAACATTGTTGGAACCACTATTCCTTCAAACATACTCATTTTTGCTTTCCGAGGTAATGTTCTCGCCTTCAACACATTCTTCAACGCCCCCTCCCCTACCCTGTGACTCATTTCCGCTTCCATGGGTCCATCCGCTGCCAAATCCACTCCTAGATATCTAAGACACTTCAGTTCCTCCAGTTTTTCTCCATTCTAACTTACCTACCAATTGACTTATCCCTCAATACTACTGTACCTAATAACCTTGCTTTTATTCCCGTTCACACTCAGCTTTCTTCTTTCACACACTTTACCAAACACAGTCACCAGCTTCTGCAGTTTCTCACCTGAATCAGCCACCAGCGCTGTATCATCAGTGTACAACAACTGACTCACTTCACAAACTCTCTCATCCACAGCAGACTGCATACTTGCCACTCTTTCCAAAACTCTTGCATTCACCTCCCTAACAACTCCATCCATAAACAAAGTGGACAAAGTTGGAGACATCACTCACCCCTGCCGCAAACCGACATCCAGTGAGAACCAATCACTTTCCTCTCTTCCTACTCGAACACATGCCTCACATCGTCGAAAAAACTTTTCGCTGCTTCTAGCAACTTGCCTCCCACACCATATACTCTTAATACCTTCCACAGAGCATCTCTATCAACTCTATCTTGTGCCTTCTCCAGATCCATAAATTCTACAAAAAATCCATTTATTTTTCTCAGAGTTTCTCACATACATTCCTCATATCAAACACCTGATCCACACATCCACCACCATCACTGAAACCACACTGCTCTTCCCCAATCTGATGCTCTGTACATGCCTTCACCCTCTCAATCAATACCTTCCCATATTATTTCCCAGGAATACTCAACAAACTTATACCTCTGTAATTTGAACACTCACCTTTATCCCCTTTCCTTTGTACAATGGCATTATACTTGCATTTTGCCAATCCTCAGGCACTTTAACATGAGCCCTACATACATTGAATATCCTCACCAACAAGTCAACAACAGTCACCCATTTTTTTAACAAGTTCCACCGCAATTCCAACCAAACCCTCCCCCTTACCGGTTTTCATCTTCCACAAAGCTTTCACTACCTCTTTTCTGTTTACCAAATAATATTCCCTGACCCTCTCTCCGCACGGTATCTCAACCAAACATCCTTTATCTGCCACTCTATCATCTAACACATTCAACAAACCTTCAAAATACTCACTCCATCTCTTTCTCACATCACCTCTACTTGTTATTACCTCCCATTAGCCCCCCTCACCGATGTTGCAATTTGTTTTCTTGTCTTAAACACTTTATTTACCTCCTTCCAAAACATCTTTTTATTCTCCCCAGAATTAATGATACTCGCTCACACCAACTCTCATTTGCCCTCTTTTCCATCTATTGCACCTCTCTCTTGACCTCCTACCTCTTTTTTTATACATCTCCCAGCCATTTGCATTAGCATCCTGCAAAACTCGTCCAAATGCCTCTCTCTTCTCTTTCAGTAATTATCTCACTTCTGCACCCCACTACTCATTACTCTTTCTAATCTGCACACCTCCCACGCTTTTCATGCCACAAGTATCTTTTGTGCAAGCCATCAATGTATCCCTTAATACAATCCCATTCCTCCAGCATTCCCCTTACGTCCTTTGCTCTCACGTTTTTCCATTCTGCACTTAGTCTCTCCTGGTACTTACTTGAACAAGTTTCCTTCTCAACCTCACTTACTCTCACTACTCTTTTCATTTCAATATTCTTTCTTCTTTTCTGAAAACCTCTACAAATCTTCACCTTCGCCTCCACAAGATTATGATCAGACATCCCTCCAGTTGCACCTTTCAGGATATTAACATCCAAAAGTTTCTCTTTCGCGCGCCTATCAATTAACACGTAATCCAATAACGCTCTCTGGCCGTCTCTCCTACTTACGTACGTAAGCATATGTATATCTCTCTTTTTAAACTCGGTATTCCCAATCACTAGTCCTTTTTAAGCACACAAATCTTCAAGCTCTTCACCATTTCCATTTACAACACTGAACACTCCATGTATACCAATTATTCCCTCAACTGCCACATTACTTACCTTTGGATCTAAATCACCCATCACTATAACCCAGTATCGTGCATCAAAACTGCTAACATACTCGCTCAGCTGCTCCCAGAACACTTACCTCCCTTGATCTCTCTTCTCATGCCCAGGTGCATATGCACCAATAATCACCCATCTCTCTCCATCCACTTCAAGTTCTACCCACATCAATCTCAAGTATACTTTCTTACACTCTATCACATACTTCCACAATTCCTGTCTCAGGAGTAGTGGTACTCCTTCTTTTGCTCTTGTCCTCTCACCATCCCCTGAATTTACTCCAAAAACATTCCCAAACCACTTTTCCTCTATACCCTTGAGCTTCGTTTCACTCAGAGCCAAGCACCCAGGTTCCTTTCCTCAAACATACAAAGTATCTCTCCTTTTTTCTCATCTTGGTTACATCCACACAGATTTAGGCACCCCAATCTGAGCCTTCGAGGAGGATGAGAACTCACGGCGTAAATCCTTCTTCTGTTTCCTCTTTTAGAGAGTTAAGATATAAGGAGAGCAGGGTTCCTAGCCCCCTCCTCCCGTCCGCCTTAGTCGCCTTCTACGACACGTGAAAAATGCCTGTGAAATATTCTACTTCCCCATCCCCAGCGATATATATATATATATATATATATATATATATATATATATATATATATATTTTTTTTTATTTTGCTTTGTCGCTGTCTCGCGTTAGCGAGATAGCGCAAGGAAACAGACGAAAGAATGGCCAAACCCACCCACATACACATGTATATACATACACGTCCACACACGCAAATATGCACACCAATACATCTCAATGTACATATATATATACACACACAGACATATACATATATACACATGTACATAATTCATACTGTCTGCCTTTATTTATTCCCATCGCCACCCCGCCACACATGGAATACAACCCCCACCCCCCTCATGTGTGCAAGGTAGCGCTAGGAAAATACACCAAAGGCCCCATTCGTTTACACTCAGTCTCTAGCTGTCATGTAATAATGCACCGAAACCACAGCTCCCTTTCCACATCCAGGCCCCACAGAAACTTTCCATGGTTTACCCCAGACGCTTCACATGCCCTGGTTCAATCCATTGACAGTACGTCGACCCCGGTATACAACATCATTCCAATTCACTCTATTCCTTGCACGCCTTTCACCCTCCTGCTTGTTCAGGCCCCGATCACTCAAAATCTTTTTCACTCCATCTTTCCACGTCCAATTTGGTCTCCTAGCTCTCCTCGTTCCCTCCACCTCTGACACATGTATCCTCTTGGTCAATCTTTCCTCACTCATTCTCACCATGTAACCAAAACATTTCAAAACTCCCTCTTCTGCTCTCTCAACCACACTCTTTTTATTTCCACACATCTCTCTTACCCTTAAATTACTTACTCGATCTAACCACCTCACACCACATATTGTCCTCAAACATCTCATTTCCAGCACATCCACCCTCCTGCGCACAACTCTATCCATAGCCCACGCCTCGCAACAATAAAACATTGTTAGAACCACTCTTCTTTCAAAAATACCCATCTATGCTTTCCGAGATAATGTTCTCGACTTCCAAACATTCTTCAAGGCTCCCAGGATTTTTGCCCCCTCCCCCACCCTATGATTCACTTCCGCTTCCATATTTCCATCCGCTGCCAGATCCACTCCCAGATATCTAAAACACTTTGCTTCCCACAGTTTTTCTCTATTCAAACTTACCTCCCAATTGACTTGGCCCTGAAACCCTACTGTACCTAATAACCTTGCTCTTAGTCACATTTACACTTAACTTTCCTTTTTCACACACTTTACTAAACTCAGTCACCACCTTCTGCACTTTCTCACATGAATCAGCAACCAGAGCTGTATCGTCAGCGAACAACAACTGACTCACTTCCCACGCTCTCTCATCCAGAACACACTGCATACTTGCCCCTCTTTCCAAAATTTTTAAATTTTTTCCCCCCCAACCCCCAAAAAAAAAAAAAAAAATATATTTTTTTATATTTTTAAAAAAATTTTTTTTTTTTTTTTAAAATTTTTAATATTTTTTTTTTAATTTTTTTAAAAAAAAAAAAAATTTTTTTTTTTTTTTTTTTTTTTTTTTTTTGCTTTTTTCCCCCGGGGGGGGTAGGAAAAAAAAAGAAAAGGGCCCCCCCCCCATTTAAAAAATAACTCCCCCCACCCAAAAAAAACCCCCAAAAAAAAAAAAAAAAAATATAATTATAAATTTTTAATTTTTTTTTTTTTTTTATTTCCCCCCCCCCAAATGGGTTTTGGGGGTTTTCCCCCCGGGGGGGGGGGAAAACCCAAAGGGCCCCTTTTTTTTCCCCTTTTTTTTAAAAAAAAACCAAAAATTTTTTTCCCCCCCCCCCCCCAAAATTTCCTTTTCCCGGGGTTAAAAATTTTTCCCCCCCGGTTTTTCCCTTTTTTTTTTAAAAATTTTTTATTTTTTCCCCCAAAATTTTTTTTTTTTTTTTTTTTTCCCCCTTTTCCCCCCCCCAAAAAAAATTTTTTTTTTTTTCCCCCCCCCCCCCTTTTTTTTTCCCCCTTTTTTTCCCCGGGGAAAAAATTTTTTTCCCCCCCCCTTTTTTTTTTTTAATTTAAAAAAAAATTTTTTTAACCCCCCACCCCCCCCACCCTTTTTTTCCCCCCTTTTTCCCCTTTTTTTTTTTTCCCCCAAAAAATTTTTTTAAAAATTTTTTAAAAAAAATTTTTTTTAAAATTTTTTTAAAAAAATTTTTTTTTTTTAAAAAAATTTTTTTTTAAATTTTTAAACCCCCCTTTTTTTCCCCCCACCCTTTTTTTTTTTCCCTTTTTTTTTCCCCCCCTTTAAAACCCCCTTTTTTTTAAAATTTTTTTTTTTTTTTAAAAAAAAAAAAAAGGGGGGGGGTTTTTTTTTTAAAAGGGGGGGAAAAAAAGGGGGGGTATTTATTATTTTTTTAAAAATATATTAAAATTATTTTATATATACATATATATATGATTGTTGTGGTTGCCCTTTTGTTTCTGAGGCTCCCTCGCAACGGGGGAAGCAGAGATCAAGTATAATTTTTTTTCATATTTTCATTTCCCACTGTAGTGAAGTATTGAAAGAACAGTTGATTGACCCATAGAGGGAAAAATCTTCCAGGGCCCCCCTTTTGTGTTCCTTCTTTTGGAAAACTAAAACAGGAGGGGGTTTCCCAACCCCCTGCTCCCACCCCTTTTAGTCACCTTTTACAACTCACATGGAATATGTGGGGCAGTATTTTTTTTCCTTCTCCCTATATATATATATATATATATATATATATATATATATATATATATATATATATATATATATATATATATATATATATATATATATAATCTTTTCACTTTATATGATGTTTACACAGTTCCAGTTTCATAATTGACTGCATATTTTTTTTTCTTTTTTTTTACCGTATGCAAACTAGCTGTAGAAACATTTTCTTTGAGATTTTTAGGTAAAGACAATTTGAGTAATTGTTTAGACAGAAGCCAAACTATCAGTGCTTAATAACTTCTGTGTTCTCATATACAGTTAGGTGATGGAAACTTGTAAGTTAGGACCCAGGTTGCCAAAACAAACTTTGCCGTTGCTACCCCAGCTTCTCCAGTACAGTGCCACACTAAAGCTGTGTCTTTTCATACACCGTCTTGGATATAAGTTATTCACAGCCATAGCCACTTGTTCATCACAAGGAGTTTTAGTATTTAAGTCATTAACTCTTCACTAATAGGAGTCTTTTGTAGCTAACTGACCAGGGCACAATAGTAGCACTAATCTTTGCAGGCATTGTTTGAAGTACACACTAATATCATAACATATATATATATATATATATATATATATATATATATATATATATATATATATATATATATATATATATATATATATATATATACACACACAAACATATACATATATACACATGCACACAATTTACACTGTCTGCCTTTATTCATTCCCATCTCCACATTGCTACACATGGAATAACATCCACCTCTCCCCTCATGTGTGCGAGGTAGCGCTAGGAAAAGATAACAAAGGCCCCATTCGTTCAAACTCAGTCTCTAGCTGTCATGCAATAATACCCGAAATCACAGCTCCCTTTCCACATCCAGGCCCCACAGAACTTTCCATGGTTTACCCCAGACGCTTCACATGCCCTGATTCAATCCACTGACAGCACGTTTACCCCGGTATACCACATCGATCCAATTCACTCTATTCCTTGCACGCCTTTCACCCTCCTGCATGTTCAGGTCCCGATCACTCAAAATCTTTCTCACTCCATCTTTCCACCTCCAATTTGGTCTCCCACTTCTCGTTCCCTCCACCTCCGACACATATATCCTCTTGGTCAATCTTTCCTCACTCATTCTCTCCATGTGCCCAAACCATTTCAAAACACCCTCTTCTGATCTCTCAACCACGCTCTTCTTATTTCCACACATCTCTCTTACCCTTACACTACTTACTCGATCAAACCACCTCACACCACATATTGTCCTCAAACATCTCATTTCCAGCACATCCACCCTCCTGCGCACAACTCTATCCATAGCCCACGCCTCGCAACCATTCAACATTGTTGGAACCACTATTCCTTCAAACATAGCCATTTTTGCTTTCGGAGATAATGTTCTCGACTTCCACACATTCTTCAAGGCTCCCAGGATTTTCGTCCCCTCCCCCACCCTATGATTCACTTCCGCTTCCATGGTTCCATCCGCTGCCAGATCCACTCCCTGATATCTAAAACACTTTACTTCCTCCATTTTTTCTCCATTCAAACTTACCTCGAAAAACTGGAGGAAGTGAAGGGTTTTAGATATCTGGGAGTGGATCTGGCAGCGGATGGAACCATGGAAGCGGAAGTGGATCATAGGGTGGGGGAGGGGGCGAAAATCCTGGGAGCCTTGAAGAATGTGTCAAAGTCGAGAACATTATCTCGGAAAGCAAAAATGGGTATGTTTGAAGGAATAGTAGTTCCAACAATGTTGTATGGTTGCGAGGCGTGGGCTATGGATAGAGTTGTGCGCAGGAGGATGGATGTGCTGGAAATGAGATGTTTGAGGACAATGTGTGGTGTGAGGTGGTTTGATCGAGTAAGTAACGTAAGGGTAAGAGAGATGTGTGGAAATAAAAAGAGCGTGGTTGAGAGAGCAGAAGAGGGTGTTTTGAAATGGTTTGGGCACATGGAGAGAATGAGTGAGGAAAGATTGACCAAGAGGATATATGTGTCGGAGGTGGAGGGAACGAGGAGAAGAGGGAGACCAAATTGGAGGTGGAAAGATGGAGTGAAAAAGAGTTTGTGTGATCGGGGCCTGAACATGCAGGAGGGTGAAAGGAGGGCAAGGAATAGAGTGAATTGGAGCGATGTGGTATACAGGGGTTGACGTGCTGTCAGTGGATTGAATCAAGGCATGTGAAGCGTCTGGGGTAAACCATGGAAAGCTGTGTAGGTATGTATATTTGCGTGTGTGGACGTGTGTATATATATATATATATATACCTGTGTGTGTGTGTGTGTGTGTGTCTGTCTATTTGCCTGTCTGTCTTAATATGTAGGTGA